>NW_022475377.1:0-110141 GCF_009193585.1 Aspergillus caelatus
GGAAGAAGAAACGAACAGAGCACGGACGTGAGGCAGACAAGCGGTGCGGGACTAGTCATGCCGGTATTCATACCTCCCCGATAGGAAGACAGGTCATGCGAGAAGTGTCCAAAGGGCGCAATATAGGTAGGCTTAAGCTGGCATTCCCAACCTGTTGAAATAGGAATATTGAACTGACTAACACGCGGTTTGATACATAACCATATGCCTACGATATATGGATTTGGGTGGCCTGCATCGTAGGAATGGCGCAGAGAGATTATCGAGGGAATTGAAAGTTGGCTAACGTCGTACCACCTGACTCAGGCTACAAGGCTGAAAGCAGCTGATTCACCCCCCCAGAGGCTGGAGGAACCAGTGAGGAACCAGCGCTATCTTCGGTTTCTACTCTGGTTATGGTTAGACCACCATGTGCCCCCAGGTACTGAAAGGCGCTAAGGAATCGCTCCAATTCATTTGGTCATGCGCAGGGTATAGATATGATCAAGTACCTTGACGTGTCGGGTTTCTTTCTTTATTAAGACAAGCATCGGTGGATTCAATTATCGCACCCCTGACTAGTGGCCGGATCGGCGCGCTTGAGCGTGGCCTCCGTGCCAATCACGTCCCATCGGCTCAGCCTCGAACAAGGATGTACATCTTATCATGGAGGACCATCGTCTATTATTCCGCAAGTTCCGGTGCCTGGAGGCTGGAGGCTGGGGACAGAGGTCTGTTCCTTCGCGTGGCTTGGCTCACCAACTCCTCTTGAGCTCCATCCTTATATAGCAGAAAATAGGGCCCCGATCACAATGTGGAAAGACCTACGACCGATTCCACCCCGCGGTATTTCTGACCCTCCCATTCTGTAACATGCCTGTAACATCTTTCCTCCATTTTGACCATACAGCCCTTGACGCGCTCGAAGCGAATAAAAAGTGTGTCGCGGAAGTGTCCAACAACGGCTCTATCAAGCGTTGTGGGCAATGGATCAAGTTTGACAACCTTAAATCCTTTTACATAACGAACCAAAACACCCCCCGAAACAAGCTTCCTCTTCTAGAGATCGCGAAGCTATGTCTCTGTGCGACGCATCGCAGAGAGACAAACATCTCGTGGGCTGTGGACCAGTGGACTCAAGAGATTAGCGATACAAGCTGCCCCCCCAGCAAGGCTTTGCCAGATACCAACGCACCATTGACACCACAAAAAAGAGATGATGGCCGACAGAGAGCGACTCTGTCTCCAGATAGTTTCCAGATGAATAAGAAACATAACTCACCCCACAAAGTTGACGAAAAAATAATGGCAATAATCAACAAGCCGAAAAAGGTCCAAGGGACATTGAACATTGTATACATTTTCTCAGATGCGAACATCCCCCACAAATTCAAGGTCGGCCATACGACAAACAGGAAGGGTCGATTTGCAAAGTGGGCCAAATGTTATCCTAAACTCGTCGTTCATACCTTGACTGAGTGCACCGATGCCAAAAAGGTTGAGAAACTGGTGCATGCGGAGTTGGACCAGCAACGCCAAAAGCATAGCTGTGACTTATGCGATTCGAAACCAGTTAGCCATGGGGAGTGGTTTGAAAAAGACCTTGATGATATTCGTCGCATTGTAGAAGGATGGGCGGCGTTTGTCGATAATGCCTACCATGAGAATGGATATGTCAAGCCCGAATACAAATCATCATTTGCAGGATCCTCCCAGGACGAGGGACGATGGCAGAACTGGATCCGGGGAGAGCTCAAACGGAACAAGATCGCCGCTGCCGCTGCACAAGAATTGGAGGAGGATCTCACGGATAGTGGCAGCAGTGAATCACTGGCTACCCCACAGACCGATCCCTCTGGTACCTCCGAAGCACCACCGTCTCCCATTCTACACATCCCATGTGTATTTCCTACAGTCGAAGAGCACGTTGGCTCTATGCCTTCTGCGAGAGAAACTGCGGTGACTCCAAAGCCACTAGGTGGGAAGGCTTCCAAGGAAGAAGAAGAGAGGGTCACTTTCTTCGGCCTGGCTAAACGTATCGTGTCTGTGGTCGCTGGCTATTCTAGCTGAGTGGGGAATACAAAACACTAAAGAACGAGGCTCAAACCGAAAAAATAAAAAAATACATACAACAGGAGGGATTCGCTGGTGGTCACCCACCCAACTACTAACCTCCCGGCGTGTGGCTTAAGTACGGCTGAGCGGACGGGAAGCCCTGTTCTCCACACCCTATGGTCGTATGTACTGGTTTATTCTAAGTATGCGGTTATATAGCGCAGGGACATGGTTCTCTGGCAAAAGATCTTACTGTGATGTCTTGAATCGATTCCCGTTAGCTCGATGTTTTGTATGTTAGTGCTATAATTCAGTAGTTTTCTCTTCAATCAAATATATGTCGCTTAAAACACTTTCTATAAACACTTTTACCATTTTAGATTGTTTTTATTTCCTATATATTTTTATAATGTGAGTGATTTTATTACCATGTACAATATAAGTACTTAGCTATGCAATGATATATACTTTCTGGGCTTCCAGCACTTAAAACTAACGGTGTAGTACTGGTGTCTCGGATCCTCTTCATAGTGTCATGCCCCAACATAGGAGAATTGAGGAGGACAGCGTATATCCCTCTGCCAAGTGAGGATGTGTAATAAGTGGCCATCAACAACAGGGCTTCCTACGGGTCCAAGTTCCTTCAAGGTTGACTACATCATAGTCTTTCTAACAAACCGTCACTATTGCGCTCTCATCATATCCGTGATACTGGTCGCCCAGCCAACCAGTCACAATACATTCTTTGCTTCTGCTGGAAGATAGCTACTGCGAATAATACTTCGATCCAGACATGCCTCTTGTTTTCATCTCTTTGTACCAAGGACATTGCCAAATGGCAATGAACTTACTCCCAGGTACGATCGCCACAGTCCCTCGGGCGAAAACTGTTAATGTAGATCAAGTATTCGTTAATTACAGGACAGGGGCTGTTTTCATTCGATCACAGATGGCTCCTTAATAGACTGGGTCTATAGATCTTGATTCCTATCTTCTTCTTCCATTCACCCCACACCGACTTTCACTAACGCGTTTTATTTACACTGTACCATTTCCAAGCATTCCTCCCCCCTCCCCTTCAACATGGAGCCAGACCAGATGGAGTCGGGAGACTCGGAAACCCCATCACCGGAGAGGCAGCTGAATCTACGATCCGCAACGTCATCGGATGTCAGTCCTGGAGAATGATGCCACTCACTATGCCCATTATGATGCACTACGAGACTTTTTCCAGTCTATTTGGGCCAAATGAATTGAATTGGTAAACAAAACAACTATAACAACAACGTTCTTACTGTCGTCTATCATACGCGAGGATCTACTGCATCCGTTGAGCTTAATGCGGACCCCAAGACAAGCAGGGAAGAGATACGTCCCAGCACAAGGGCGAACTCCGTCACTCGATTAGGCTTGCCGCTATCGAGATGACTGCGAACTATGCCCTGATCCAGGATGCAACAGTTAGACTTGCTGAGTTGAATAACGGACACGAGGTTATTCCCTTCCCAAGCTTATCCACAACCGAAGATGTCGCAACCTTGAATACAAGCTACGAAACCCCCCATGTATTAAAACCCCCCCAACCCCATATTATGGTTGATGACCCTCCCTATTGCCAATGCATGACACCGATATAGAGGCTCAAGGACCGTCACAGGTGCGTGTTATTTGCGGTGGTTGTGGCTTTTCATGCAAATAAATCATATTCCAAGCCCTCCCTGGGCCATAGGAGCAATAACTTATCGGTAACATATGAACGAATTATGAACTAGTTCAATGGCTTAATTATAGCTGGCGTGATGCCAACAAAACATCAAACCGGCATTAATGAGATATACTACTCTTAGCCAGAATCAGTTCAGTCAAAGAAAGATTAGTCACGCATTCCACCCCCAGTTCCCTCCCGCGCTTGATTATCCAGCCATTAATAAATTCAATCTCCGTCAGTCTCCCTTTACGGATATCCTCTCGCATGCTGCTGGAGTTTCCCGCTGTCTTTCTAATTGTGTCCATCACAACGGCTTCCAAGGACGCCGGGGAGAAGCATGAGGGAGCATGAGCGGAAAGACTCTGGATTTGTGGCAGCCGACCAAACACCGTTGAGATCTCCTCCAGGAGGCGGTTTATTAATGGTCTGACCTGTGGCATATCTGCGATCACACCGTTTCGGACATCTAGTAGGGCTGTAAGAGGATTGAGGACGCAATTTGCTGCCAGCTTGAATAGTTGATCTCGGAAAAGACTGGTCCAGTCCAATTCTTCACAATTGAGAGCTGTTGATCGAAGCAGAGTATCGACCAGAAAACGATTTCTCGGCTGGGTTATGGCTAAGCCATCTGCGTCTACAAAGCCCACGGAGACACAGCCATTGCGACCAGCTAATACCGCTTGGAAAGCCGCTTTTAAGTAGACCCCGTGTCGAACAATCCCAAACATATACGTTGGTCGTGTGGCTGGGTCAGGGAAAAGCTGCTGATTTAATTCTTCCATTTGGCCCAAGCCATTCTGGAATAGACAGATAACAGAATCTGGCCCGAGCCTTTCTTTGATAGGTCTGATAGCGTCTACTGTCATCGAGGCTTTGACTGTGACAATAAGACAACGAATTGGCGATGTGGGTGTGGTATCGCTCCCCAATACCTCGACATTGAAGTCAGCTTGCTCGTCCACGTCTCCATCTTCTCCGACCTGCAAACTTATTTTCTGTCCGGTGGAGATGAATTCGCGACGCAGGGATTCTCGATGAAGAAGAAGTGTAATGGGGGGTATATCAGGCAGAGAACGAAGAGAGTGGGCGATAAAACGCCCAATGCTTCCAAGCCCTAATATATGGATTGGGGAAGAGTTCGCCATATTATCACAGAATGATACAATCGAGCATGCAAAAACTATCTCTCCGGTCCCTGGAAACTCGCCTGGATAACCGAGGAAATCAAATCCCCACCATGAGTAATCCATGTATTGCGGGGCCGAAGGCTGGCGTCGGAAAAGCACCGACATAAGGCATTCTGACCACCTGATTTACCAGCTCCAGTGCACAGGCTCTATCAGCCACTTGTAGCCAAGAGATGTTGAGTAAAGGTGGGAGTTTCCATTGGCATTGTTCTATTTTGGAAGTATGTAGGCTCGTGGGTCCATTCCCATTAAAATCAGGGTAGCCTATTCAAAATAATGTCTCGGTACCAGCCCTTGTTCAACAGGTTCTTCTCAGGAGATATTTGTAGAATGATCGCTGTCTTAACTGAATGCCTAGGCCTAAATTACGAACCAAGGTCAATGGTAATATACACAGTTGGATATCCGCTACAGTTCATCGTGGTTCTTCTGCTTGTCCCGAGCAGCTTCTAAGCCCGGAACCGTGAAGATGATCCGACGATAGGATACCAGGACTCCGTCAGAAACCTCGACGATGAGGTGCAGGTGCTTGTCACTTTCCGGGTGTGTGTTGCGGCCTTCTCGCCTTATTACCTCGCTCGGGGGAATTGTGACAGTGATTCGGGGGGAGTCCGTAGAACTCAGGGAAAGCTCAGCAACATCTCTCCGGGGGTTGTTGTTATTGGAGGAAGGTTCTAAATACTGCCACCATTTGAAAGTGAGGTTGTCTCCGTCGGGATCGCAAGAGTCCGTCGCGTCCAGCACGACTTCCTGACCTGGTTCCACCGGAATCTGGATAACTTGACGAGTGCGGTCCCCGTCGATCGTGACAACCGGAGCATGATTCGCGTCAGAGAACCTGGACGCTATTGTCCACTTTATGCGAGCTGCGAAATCCTGTTGAAATGCCTCGCGCCATCTCCAGACGGTGACGTGCGGTCCTATCATCGTTCGCCCCGAGTCATCCACGATGGTGTCAACACTGTCGGCAAAATGGCCTTCTCCAAAGGCCACAGGCCCATACCGACCACCCCATGAGCCCCACTCCGGGTGCTCTGGGTCGGAAAGACCGTTCGGGATAACGTGCAACAAGGAAGGGGTGTCGCCCTCGATAATAAAGTCCGCATCCGGATATTTCGCTCCTAACGGGCCGACGGTCTGTATGTTCTGCTGGACCCAGGCGGATGTGATGACCTCCTTGTTGGCATTGTTTGGGAAATGGTAGTAGTCGTCGCCCGAGATGCCGCCCCATCCAGCCACCGCATAGCGATTGAAATGGTGCACGCTGGCAATGTAAAACAGACTCGGCCAGTTGCGCCGCATCCAGGTCCCCGTGTTATCCTGGTCGGAGATTGAGTACACACGCAATTTGGCCACGAAGCGATCGATATCCTCCGGCGATCGGGTGGCATTGACGTGCCATAAGGCCTGCGCCAGAACCGATGCACCGCCCCATACCAGAACCCAGAGGGGCTCTTCGGACTTGTCCACCGCGTTAACCAAAAGTGTTGAGCCACTACTGTCCTTCCCTTCTCCAACGCCATCCATACCGTACACAGGCAGTCCGGACGCGATTAAACTGTGGATCTCGCTTGCTTCGGGCCATCCCGATGCATGGTTGCGCAGATACGGCACAGATAATTCAAAGGCATCGACGATGTCATGCATGAGATCGGGTCGAGTCGTATCGTTGAGCCAGATACTGGTCGTCGCCACGAGACCTTCCAGATGTAGTTCATTGGAGTACACCATCAGGCGAACCAGGGACTGCGCATCATCCGGCTCGTTGTCGATGTCGCTGAGTACCAACACCCGCGGCTTCTTTACCGTCGAACTCATGCATTGTGATTGCAGTGACGGTCGGACACACAGGCCCGTCAAAAGTAATAATTGAAACACATTATACAACCAAGCCATAGCTTTCTGTGGTTGATTGCAAACAGTAGTCTGGCGCTGGCATCTCTGTTGTTAGACGTTGCTTTATGAGTGACGATGGTTGTGGTTGAAGTTGCCCTTTTTGGAACGTAGGGTTGGAACTTCCTGAGGCTACGAATTTCCGTATTTGATGTAGCACTGGATTGACTAAATAGGTTTAGTGTGGGTGGGCACTCCAGCACGTCACTCACGATAGTTAACTATTTAATGCAGGTGGTCAAGGTTACGGAATACGAGAAACCTCACACCGCAACTCACTCCTTGTCATTTATCTGGGTATGGAATTGAGAGCTTTGTGTAAATCACAGCTTTTCCTAACTACGTAGCACTTGAAAGCATTTAAAAGCACTGAATGACAAATGTTTCCTCTCACGCAACTCAACCGTAAATATATATATATCGCCCACATACTCGAACCCTCATAGTACCCTTATTTAACCATTGTAAAGAAGGCTAGAAAGATATTCCAGCCAAATCCTACACACGAGGCAACAAGTACTCGAGACCCCACAGGAACCCAAATAAAATTGCATAAAGAACAAGCTGGCCAGACTTTCCAAGCGTTCACGATTAAGGGCCAGATCTTCCGGTTGACTTCTGCCACAAGCACGGACGCACTCTCGGATTGCTTGAAACCGGTGCAAACTAAAAATATCGTGTTCATTAAGAAGAGCCCGATGGTCTGATCCAGAAGAATCTTGTAAACAATGTTCCGCCACTGAATGTTCTTCTGAGCGGCCGTTGTCTTATCCGCTGGCTGAGCGCTGGCCGAGTACGACGGAAATGAGTCTTCCAAGAACTCCTGCCAATGGCAGTTCACTTGGGCCTGAATTAGGCCGAAGATAGCGAATTCAATGACTGCTTTCCAGTCCAGGGGCAGAGCTGTCGCATTGGTCGAGTACCGAAAGAGCTGTGCGGTGAGGTTCGCGGCAGACTTGAGGATGGCAGACTGCACGATAGTCTTGGCATGACGGGACATGGTGATTCTCAACTGCAGATTTGTAGAGCAATGATGAATGACAGTAATATCATGAAGCACCTTGGACAGAGCGGGTGAAGTTAAAGTGAACAATAACGCTTGCGATTGAACGTTAAGTACATAGACACAGTCTCCGATATTGGCTATAATTGCTCCATATGCCTGAGAGTACCCCAGAAAGGTCGGCTGCATCCGACACCCTTTGGGGGTGCTCCGTGGGGGCACAGTTGGTGCTTCAGACTTCCTAGTTCGTAGAGGCCTGGAGATTTTGCGGGGAAAGCAATGGCCTTATCGACTCGTATATCATGTTCCATTAGCCTTGTGGAGAGTCTTGGTTGCCCCATCATTCACGCTATCTTTGTCCCACTTGCAATACGTACGTTATGTTCTCACATATGTTGGAACAGCTAAAGGCCCAGCCGCTGTATCAAGACCTCAACTGGCGGCTGGCGCTCATCGGCGGAGTGTCATCGCTGGGAGCCCTGGGCTTCGGTTTCGATAACGGGTGGTGGGGAGGCGCGTTGGGTCTTTCCCAGTTCCAGCAGAAATATGGTGAATATGATGACTCCCTTGGGCATTTCGTGATTCCATCCCAAAAGACATCGGTCGGCACAGGTACAGGATCGGCAGGTATTATTCTGGGCTGCATCATAGCACCAATCGTCACATCTAAGCTTGGCCGTCGTAACTCGTTCTTGGTGCTGTCGCTGCTGATGTTAATCGGCATCACCCTCGAAGCATCTGCAGTGACATCCTTCTGGCAACTTGTCGTTGGCCGAATTGTTGTCTACTCGGGGATTGGCTTAGCATCCAACTGTGTACCACTGTACCTGTCGGAATGCTCACCCCCGCGTATTCGAGGTATGTCGTAGCGAATATAATAACGAGGGTAGGATCTCACTTATTGATAGGTGCCTTTCTGGGACTGTATAGTTTCTTCAACTCCCTGGGCGTTTTCTTGGCCTCCCTTGTGGTTTACCTATCCCGTTCAAGGACGGATCAATGGCAGTATCTGTAAGATGCAACCCTGCTGACTGTGAATTGGTATTATGTGAAATCTAATATTCATAGGGTTGTCATCCTCTGCCAGCTGCTGGTGCCCATTGGATATATCGCATTCTATGCATTTATCCCCGAGTCGCCTCGCTACCTCATCTACCGTGGTCGCTTTGAGGAAGCCGAACAAGTACTGCGATCGCTGTCGAATTACCCAGACACGATTCCATATGAGGTGGAACTGCTTAAGGCCCAGACCGAGGAGCAACAGGAGCTGCATAAGGCAACGTCAATCTGGGACTGTTTTCGAGGCTCCAACCGGAGACGTACGATAATCGCTATTGGGGTCCAGGTGCTGCAGCAGGCCCAAGGCGTTTCCTTCATTCAGAACTTTATCGTCACGTTCATGGAACAACTGGAATTTCCTGACCCCTTGCGCACCAATCTCATGGTGACTGGCTGCAGCTTTGCTGTCCACATCATCACATTCTTTAGCTTTGACAAGGTCGGTCGAAGGTACTCTTTGTGCATCGGGTCAATTCTCCTCGGTGGCACAATGTTTGGAACCGGTATTGCAATCGCCACCGGAGACACAAGCAGTGGGTCGTCCCCTGCAGCGACGGCTTCCATTGCATTTCTGATCCTCTGGTACTGCATGTATGGCTTCACCTGGGGCCCCGGCTGTTGGGTCGTGGCAGGCGAAGTAGGGACTGGCCAGTTGCGGGAGCGCACGTTGTTCCTTGCCTCGATGGGGAGTTTCCTGACATCGGTTCCTATCAACTTTGTGAATCCGTATGTACAAGCACGCCTCGGAGGGTCGGTCACATTTATCTATGGTGGCTTCTCGGTCGTCGCGTTGATCTGGGTGTTTTTGATGGTGCCAGAGACCAGAGGCCGTTCCCTCGAAGAGCTGGACGATATGTTCCAGGCTCAGGTCCCAACCCGGCAGTTCAAGAAATATGAATGTAATGGAATCGGAGCGCATATTACTGGTGCTCAAAATGCACAAAACGAGAAAGCCAAGGTGATTGAGGAGGAATGGGTGGAGAGCAAGGGAGATGCTGGTGCCCAGTAGCCCTGGGCATCGAAAGTCACGCTAAAGAGCAACTGCTGAATGAAAGACTGGGGCGAGGATGGAATGATATCTACTTTGGTGGCTCTTATTATGTAGTCAAATACATGCCGAGAAAAGCTCAACAAATGTGGAGAGGCCTTGGTCGTGATTGAACGAGATTCATGATGGTTATGGTCGCAATTAGGTGGATCATCCGAGAAACCCCGGCCAACACCAGTTAGTTTACAGCATTCTGGCAATGTTATTCCCAACCATATCTCACCTTGCGTCTCCTAATGCATGAAACAGTCCGTGATTGGAGTTCTTTTGTTGCTGTGTGTGTACGAATGGCTTACAGTAGCGCATCCTTTGCGCTTGGCGTGACAGGGAGAAATCAAATAGTGCCTTTTATCCACATATCAGCATGCGGGTCACCTCAAAGGCCATAATGAAAGGAGTAAAAGAAGAAAAGGAAGTCAGAAAAAAAAAAAAAAAGGAAAAAAAGATAAGAAAATAAGAACAACAGAAACCAAACCTGGCATAGTCTTCAGCCTCGTTGTCAGATTTGTCTGCCTTACATCCTTACTTATATATACTAGTCATAGGATTAAGCACAGAGCTATAAGAAGAGGCTTCCTCGCGCACCTCACTAAATAGTATGCAGGACATCCTTCTCTGCTTTTAGATCCGTTTCATCAGCATTGGGACCTGCGAACAACGTCAAACCCATCATCCTGCCTCCCTCCGAGATACAATGGCAGGTTCCGGCTCCCGTGGCCTCCTTTGGTTAATAACTGCGTAAAGTTTAACGTGGGTCACCACCTGCCGCACGTTTCCCGGTGACATTTTGATTTGATAGAGTTGACCGGTGTATAACAAACTCTTTTACAACTTTAGTATAACTAATCAATTTGCTAGGCTACAGAGAATTGATTACGGCTAACACCTCTTCGATTGGAGTCATATTGGTTGAGATATAAAGGTTCGAAATATTGAGGTTCGAAAGTTTCGGTGAGTATGGATATCGTGCGGCAGGTGGTGGGTGACAAACGGTAATGAGCGGCCCGCTATTAGGTTAACCCTTAACCCACCAGTGTCACCTTTCCGTATTACTAGGCAGTGGTCTGAGTCTACCTAGTAAGAGGGTGCGTCGCTCGCCAGTATGCTTCACTGGCCCGTTGAATACGTCTACTACTGGAACTGACAGGAGTACACAGCAACTACGTTCTAGAACTCAATGATTAAGGGTTTTCCATTTAACCTTTAGTATATGCTTTCTAGGCGTGCCTAGATGGCCCTTTCTACTATCTCTTTTCTCTACTTTCTGCTCGTTTCACCCGTTCTAGATCCCTGAGATTATTCTCAAATATCCTATCTATTTTCCTGGCCGCTTCCCAGGGGAAGCAGCCAATGTTTGTTGCTGTTAAAAAAACTATTAAGATCTTCGTGTGTCTCTAGTCCCTGAAGAGGCATTCTTCCGGAACTATTTCTTCTTGCCAGGGAAATACTACCGAGGCTCTAACATAGTGCCCTATATAGAGCCCATCAGTGGTGACTCTATTGCCTATATTCAACTAGTAAATATTTTATTGTTCCTCATGGAACCTGACAGCTCTGACATCTAGATAAGCCCTAGATCTGGTAGGGTGTTGATGACCGAATGTGGGTTAGTGGTGGTTCTCAGGTTACGTTAAATCGTCATGGGATACAGCGCCTTATATTTAACAAATAAACCGTCAACGGTCAGATATACTAGTCATCTATAAAGTAGGATGATCTAAGGGCTGTATATCTTCTGCGTTTCACTAGGCTCTCTCCTTTCCATGACTCCTTAAAGTTTCGTGGATGGAAGAATGGATACGTTGCAAACATACCCCCATCCATCATCGGCGCCATACAGTATTCACGTAGATAGTTCAAAGGTAACGTGGGACTACTTAAGTCAGAGAACCAAATGATCTGTAATCTAAGTTTCATCTGCGGTCTCCAAGTATATAACCACGGATGGCTTGGCGAACCAATGGTTGAGCTCCTACCCATTGCGGAGTATAAAGATATTATTCTAGGCCTTGATATTATCTTTAAGGAGACATCAGGACCAGACTTTCTACGAGTAGTAGATCTAGGGTATACCTGCACAGGACGTGGATACGGGTAGTGTTGAACAACCACAGCCAGCCACAAGGTTCAGTAACCTAAATCTTTATCCGCTGTGGGGAGAAAGTATACATACTATTATTAAACTGACTACCCGTAGCTTCTCTAACCCACGGTTGAACTCCTGCCAAATGAGGAGTCCTTCTCCAATTTATATAAGCTTTTAGCTATCCGGGCTATAGAGACCATTGGGGTAACCCTTTTTTCTTATGAACCAAGTGTTGGGCATAGTTAGACTTCTGCTGGCCCACACGCAGTCTGTCATGGGCTGAGCCCGGCCTAATCCATGGGCAGGAGCTTGAGGCTCTCCACCTTTATTTTACGGGTCTGACAACCGCCATCAGAGGGTCGTCGTCCGCAAGCGGGGACGAGGTTTAATATGAAACAACCATTAGAGGTTATGGCTGCAGTCGCGGCAGTTCCAGTGAGATACGATGAACACTGCACATCCTAGAATTCTGTAGGGTTTATTATAAAGAGTCGGCTTATAGCGGACAGACACCTGTCAATTATGTGATAATTATTATTAATACTAAACAGTAGAATTGCTAGAAGTCTAATTATAAGACCCCTTTACAACTCTGGGGCTTCGGTACTTTATCATGCATGAATAGTCGTTACATCTCAGTAGTCATGATGTCATGGCAATTCTCTTAGCTCAGCTCCCTACAATGCCGGAGTCACTGAGCTCCTGGGAATTATCCTTTACACTTTGTTTCCATCCATAGAAAGATAATTCTAGTTGCCACCATGCTAGCGCAGCTGCACATGGCTTGGCTCAGCATATAATTTGACGACTGACGTGATTGACTCATACTAAGGTGATAAAATATTCATACATGCTTGTGGTGAAGAGTTATAGAATTATATGCTGACGTCAAATATTGAATTGTCTGTTTCCTAGTAGGACACCGTGGGGTGCTATATAGAGACGTCAAGAATTCTTTTTTATAGTGACTCTATTCGCAGTCTTTATCACAACATTGAGAAATTCATCTAGTATTGTGAACTTATTCATCACCCAGTAAATCTTGATAAAAAGCCCTTCGAATAGTTATTCTTTTCTGATAGCCATTATTACCCAATATGACTGTAAGTCCTGACGACCTTATCTTCAACAAACGCATTGGTGGCGTCTATGGTACAGATTTCCAAGATTCTCTTTGGAGACACAATGAGGACTACGCCCCTGTTCCCGTGGACAGCGTGGATGTCTGGTATGGGGCCGGCCCACTGGATCATACTATCCTGAAAGCTCTCCAGGTCCATTGGATCAATGGCAAGGAGAGCCCCGTTGTGGGCGACGAGACACGAGATGCCTTGCTTCACACCCGCTATGATTTCCGAAACGGAGACTCGGTCAAGTGGCTGAAGCTGTTCGGAACCGGCGTGGAGCTCAAAGACCAAGATGCAAGGACTGATTCAATTAGATTTGAAGAACATGATCCGTTTGCGGCTGGCGGAACTTGGGGTTATGATAGTGATGATCTACAGGGTGGAAAACAAGATCTTGGAGATGGTGTACTCTATGGCTTCGTGGGAAGTGCTGGTACCGACATCAATTCCCTGGGGACGGTTTTTCACAAAAAGGAGTAAGTATAAACTAGAATAGTTGGGCTTTTGTATTTACATGCATATACTTACGGGGAGCTAGGTAACCATAGTATGTGCCTTTCAGGTTAGGAAGGTGCTTGGAAAGTGACAGTCTATTAACTTGACTTGCGTATTGCTTGTACTTAATTCAACTTCTTTTGCGGGATAGGTGATGAATGACAAGTGGTTAATATCGTGTTTATATCTAATGAAAAGATCAATAGTTAACGCAATTAGACTTCGGCAGAACCCACGAAAGCCCAAGCCCAACCGGGCCCGGTTTCGGGGCCCAACCCAGGCTCAACAGTGCAAACAAGCCTTGACTCAGTGATTGCATTAGTTATTTATCAATAAGGTACAAATCCATCATCCTCTCTACTTTCCCGCTTCCTCCCTGATACCCGTAGCTGTGTGCTACTCGTTGGTAATTGGGGATCAGTCCTATCATCATCACCATTACTATCTACCTCTATTAGATTATTATATCTATTGTCTTCCTCTTCAGTATCACTGATAGCCTCTATCTCAATGTAATCCAGCTTATCTTCGTTCTCTTCCGTTACATCCTCTATCCCTTGTAAAGTGAAGAATTCCTCAAGATACTTTCTCTCTTGCTATTCAAGATCAAATCTTGCTGTACAAAGAACCATCATGAGCTCCTCAATTGTTTCAGATTTTATACTCCCGCGGCGGTTATGACAGATATCTCGAGCAGGATTAAAAAGTCGTTCTACACTAGCACCTGTTGCTGGAATAGAGAGAATATCCCGAGCAATTGAAGAGATTGAAGGAAAGCAGATTTGGTTGTCCCTCGAAGAGGCTCGGCGTCAATAGTATCTTATTAAGAAGATAACAAGGTTAGACTATTCTTTGGATTAAGTAGTATTAAACATACCACTATCAAGATATTGACTGATTTTATCACCGACCGGCTTTGCCTGTGCTTTATGCCGATTTAACATCTTGTAGAGCTTTCAACTTGGTCTCGCTGTAGCTTAGGAGCTTGTAGAGCCTTGGATAGTAGCAAGACGTTCCTGGTAGGGAGCCAGGGCTTCTTGGAAGGGTTTCCGGTATTGGTTGCGCCATAGCTTATTCCAGTCATCGGAGAGAAAGAATTGGAACTGGTTTTCACGCGCTATTATAGTACGAATTGCATAAATATGCCCTAGCATGTTATCTGTCTGCGGGTAGTACTTATCTAGCTTGAGTCGGCCAGTCTCAAGAGACTTAAGCATCTGCCTTTTCTATGGAGCTCACTTCCGCTGGAGCTGCATTATTGACCGTTCGAGATGACTAAAAAGTGCATTACAGATCTTAAAGATAAGGTATATTGTTAAATCTCGAGTCTTTGATAGCTTAGTGGTACAAAGAAGGTAGTCGACTTGGCGCCACTCTTCGTCATTCATGAATAGTTCTTCACAGCCATATGCTGCTGGTGCATAAAAGGATTTAAAGACTGAATAGAGTCGCTTTGCTCGACAAAGCATTGGAAAGCTAGAATACCATCTAGTTCTCACATCTTAGATTGGTACAAGTTTTGGGCCGTTACCCAAGTAGCTAAAGCGGTTTCCGAAGTACTGTACTTTGTAGTCCCCATATCGAACCTGCTGAAGGGTGTCAATATAATGCAGTGTACTCCCAGGCCATAACGCAATTATCTTCCAGTCCGCTGTATTGCCTTTGTACCAGGACCGACAATCTTGATTCCACACCATATCTTTCATATATTGATCCTTATGCTCGATAAAGTCATTGACGGCTTCCTTAGTCACCTCAATCGACCTTACGCCTTGCTGTTGAATACGCGTGATGTGTCTGCAGATATAGTCTGCTTGAGCTAAGGGATTATTAGCGATGAAACATCGACTAGGGCCCTTTCAGAGAACCATACCCTCAATGCCTACCAGTACTGGTCCGTTACCAATCGGGCTATTCGGCCCAAGAAAGATATTGTAGTTGGGGTAACCGGGATCAGTAATTCCGAGGTAGGACCTGGGCTCATCTTTCTAATCATTTGAAAGCTGTCGGCCGTTCGAGCCCGTGAGCGGGAAGCGTGGCTTGAAAGTAGTATCGAATCCGGTCTATAAATTATCCATCATGAGATATCAGTTCTGCCTTCCCTAACATGCGATGGAGCTTACTGCGCAGATCAACACGTACACAGGATACTCCTTTCTATCCTCCATTTGACAGCCGCGACCGGTGATCCTATTAATCCCACCATGGACAACCGTGGCCTTGGGATGGTTCAGAGATTGTAGGTATCCCACACCGGGTGTTAACCTAGAAGCAGCATTAAGAGTTTGACACCCCTACGAGCACACTGTTGCAAAAAAGGTCTGGGCAATAGTACCGTCGACAGCCAACGGCCCATGAAGAAATAACTTTCTCCGCTAACCCCGGGATGTTGAGAGCGTCCTTCATTGAATCGACAAAGAGGTTATGTGCGTCGTCTTGAGCCTCGGACTTTGCAAAGAACAAAGGGTATATATTGTTCATATTGTGCTCAAGCCAACACCGGAAGGTAAGCAATGCGTTCGGATCCTTTGTGAACCTGTCCTTCTCATCCGGCTCGAACCTTCGTGGCTGAAACCCAAAAAGGCCGCTGACAGCAACCCATGTTGGCCATCGAACAAACGTGGTACAACTGGCAACCTCGGGGAGAATGGCTGGGAGAATCTGAATCTCGGGTGATCTGTGACTGGATCAGTTTTGTTGTATGTGTCGTTCTATACTTCTGACAGTTCCGTACCCATTTCCAATTAATCCCACATGCTTTTCCTTTAAATCAATGTTGGTATCCCAGGGGGAACTGTGTACTAGCTGTCCCTCAAAGTCATGCAGCCCCGGAATAGTGGGATATTTCAAGCCTTCAAAATTCCTTCCGCATTGACAAGAACATCACAAGCATCATGCACCACGGTATTGTTTGGGATATCTTTGATATCGGCGTTCCACTTACCCACCTCACTGTCCCACTTGGCTCCGATGACCTGGTGAGACACTTTTGTTTTCTCGTTCAGCTTCAGGCGAGATTGAAAGCCTTTGAAGTACTCAAAGACCTCACTGGAAGAGCCATAGATGCTTGACCAATTCGGATTTGGACCAAAGGACTAGCAGACGGGGTCTGTCAGTGTCACAAACCCCGGCTGATAGGTATAGAAAGTAAAAGGCCCTGTAGTCTGTATGTACACACCCAAACATATGTGGGGGAGCGATTGTCACAGGCGCATCCCGGATATCGATTCTCGTACCAGGTCCCGCCAATGTCTGGGTTCTTCTCGTAAATCTGAAACTCAACATCGTCGAAGTTGCGCTGGAGCTTATAGGCCATTAGAAGGCCACTAGCACCGGCCCCAACAATGATCACCCGAATCTGGCGGTTTGTATTGATGGGATTCATCATCTTGTAGGGAGTGTAATCCGTTAAACAATCTGAGGGCTTCCCAACTGGGATAAGGTCGTTTATAGTACTTCTGACACTATTGAAGGATAGGATCTATCTGAACAGATGGCTACTAAAACTGTAAGAGTTTACAGTAGAAGGTGCCATGACTAGGGCCAAATCACCCCACAAGGGACGACGTCGTGCACCTATGATCTGATCGTGCATTTCGAACACGCACCTCGTCGTTGTCTCTGAAGGTAGGCGATTGGTCTTAGCACACCTCCAATAACATTTACACCAAAAGCAAAACTTGGCAAGCACAGCCTGCCGAGGATAGGCCAGTTATGTGAATAATTCCATGTACTAAATTACAGGTTATGCGCAGTGTGTAGGACATAAGTGCTGCCTATGCAAACCCTGTCTTTAATACAAGCCGATAGCTATCAGGTCGAGCCAGTTGTTAGACAAAAGGTGTCATTAGCATCACCTAACAGAACATCAAATTTCATATCGTCCTTTTAGAGGAAGTCGACTATTACACTGTAGTGGCATAATCTAGGCGTTCGTCGTGCAGTCAAGCCTCTTACAAGACTGTACAACTTGATACATTGGGTCGAGCACTGCGGGGTTTGTAAAAGAAGATCAAAATTTACGGAGATTCCGGAGAACAGGGGAAAAAAAGGGGAAGATGTCCATCTATTCTGATTCAACTGATATAAATCTACTGCGGGTCTTCCGTATAACACCAATAAGGATGACTGAAATGAAACGGAGTTGATTTCCGCAAAGACCGTTATCACTTGCCGACTCCTACACTTTACCGATGGCGATCGATCGGCAGCCTGGATACTAAAGATAGTGGTCATGTCTGGAGCAAGTTCTAGATGTGATCTAGCTGCTAGTAAACACAGTAGGGAACCAGAATCGCGACATGGTATGGACTACACCGTTTTGCCAAAGTCGTTGTGCAAACCGGATATCCTCATTGCGGAATGTTTCCGTAGAACCGACATCGATAAAGGTCGGCGGCAGTCTGGATGAATCGGTAGCTCGCACAGGTGCTGTGTAGATCGATACCTTTTCTGTTCCTCTACGTTCCCCCAAGATAGCATTCCACGCCTGCAGGTTGTTTTCACGATCCCAGACACCAACCCCGGCGAACTGATTGGCCGAGACTGTATTACTCCGGTCATAAATCATAGGACATGATAAGACCTGGCCTAGGATTTGAGGTCCCCCACGGTCACGGGCCAATAGTGCCACGCCGGCAGCGAGACCTCCCCCTGCGGATGTGCCAGCAATAAGAAGCCGGGAAATATCGATGCCGAGCTCCTTGGCGTGGTTGACGGTCCACAGAAGCCCACAATAACAATCCTCAAGTGGTGCCGGGTCAGGGTGCATTGGTGCCAATCGATACTCGACAGAGATGCAGACCACGTCAAGTTCCTGGACAGCCTGCAAGGCCCAGGATATAGTCGAGAACTGGTTTCCAGTAATCATCCCTCCACCATGAATAAAGTATATGCCGGGACGTTCTCTGGGTTCGGATTGTTCTCGGTAGAAAACGGAAGCCGTCACTTGGTTCCCGTCTGGGCCGGGGAATGTTCGCTCCTCATGGGACAGGCCGGTGGGTAAAACATCCCCTAGTTTTGGTAGAGGTAGACCACCTGGCTGGGCAAGCGCATGTAGGAGAGGTTGCAAGAGTACTTCCAGTTCGCTATCGAATGGTGGCCTCTTTGCGATCGTCATTGTGCAATTAGTTCAATTGAAAAAGCATTGGAAATCCAAGTTGTGCGGTACAATGGAGCGGGATTGAGATGGTAGACTTGACCATTTATAGGGCGAAAGCCCTTTCATTAAACGAACAGAATCTTCACTTTATGCATGCTTATCACAGTCTTGGCGGCAAGGTAGAAGAGGGATAATCCGAAGGTGGATCCAGATGTCAGCTACGTGAGATTCGACGCAAGGTCTTCAATCACTGATGCTGAGCCTCAAAAACCATTTTTGAACGCAACCCAGACTACACATATTGGTCTTGGGCAAGCATTCGCAGCACAATGGATGCACTGCGGACACCCTGCAAGGAACTCCGACGTACCTGAGATGTGTTCTTCCCCGCC
Source organism: Aspergillus caelatus (assembly GCF_009193585.1). Lineage (NCBI taxonomy): Eukaryota > Fungi > Ascomycota > Eurotiomycetes > Eurotiales > Aspergillaceae > Aspergillus > Aspergillus caelatus. Next base: position 19,134 of record NW_022475377.1, read on the forward strand.
CGAAGGGGATCAGCGACTACCCACTGCAATCTTGGACGAGGTCGTCCACCCGCATAAACGAAGGAGCCCTGTTAGTAAGAGAAAGACTCACATTCGTACGTGTGGGGTTAAACTATTTTACATGCACCAATTTGAATATGTTCATTACTATTCACCCTTACGCTCATCCATTAATGATCAAAGGTATTTACTAGATGTACAAGATGAGGGAATCTGTCAGCCCATCCTCGCTTTAACTTCCAATTAGAGTAGGTGTAAACATGATCCTCGAATTGTGGATTCAAAGCCCAGTCGCCCTCAATGTCTCTCATTATTGCATATTGATCCCCAGGCCAGTGGACAGTAATAGCATCTGTTGTTAATCTGCTAAAGCTGAGTTTGTCTAAGGAAGCGAAGTTCAGGATAAGATGTTCCCGTAGATCTGGCCATGCAAGGAAGTCGATACATATAGGATGGGGCTGAGTTCGCTGGAGCTTCGACGGACGGTACCATGAGGGAACATCTCGAAAGGTCTCTGGGATAGGGTAGACTCTCCACTGTGCATTTAGCAGGTGTTAGGACGAGGTGCGTTCAAGTGATAAGATGCTATCAACAAGAGAATAGGCCCACTCGCAGTAAGCGGTACATGATCAAATAGATGGCTACTGTATCAATCAGTGAGGCAGGGCTGCTTCTCTTCAACATAGGACCCACTACTTCGACAACAGGGTTAAGGGTGTCCTCTAATAATAGTAAACTCGCTATCTTGGGGGTGCGCGGATAGAGCTGTGGTGCAGCTGGGGTGTACTGTATGGCGGTGTGGGCCTTTAGCAGCAGTTGAATGGTATGGAAGTCTGTGCACTCCTTAATGCTTTGATGATGGATACCACAGAAGCATTCGCAGGTAGATGCAATGGTTGGGTTGGCGGTAGAAAAGGGCTGGTAGAGTCCCTTACCGTCGTCCAGTCTGTGGCTATCTACTGGGCAACCGCCAGGTGGATGTGTATGTGTGGAAGCCGAGTGATTTGGTGTGATCCGCACTTTGCCTAACATAGTACATACTGGGACTGGCGGTGCGTGTCCGCTGGTTACACCTTCCATCACTCCTATATTTGCCTTACTAGTCTTGAGACAGTCCGAGACTTCATGAATTTGCACAAGTTGGCAGAGCCTGTCCAATCTACCCAGTGTCAATGTGAGGTCTTGTCGCAACTGGGACATTTCCTCCTGGATCGTGTCAGATAGCCGCTTGGCCTTCTGACGTCGGAGTCTCTGGTGTTCTCGGTCTAAGATGCGTTTGCGCTCCAGCTGGGCTGCATTGCGTATTCGGCCACGTCCGTGGGAGGATTTCCGACCCGTTGACATACTAAGGATTGTGCAATTTAGAATGAATTGTGGAAACGCTCTTCAAAGCCCCCAAGATACATAAAGACGGGATCAAGCGTTGCGGAAGATATGATATGGGATGTTTGATATCTACCCCGCATTTATCTACACTGTGGAATGTGGGGTAACCTCTCTATTGCCGAGTTGAGTCCCAATACTGGATGTATGTCCCACTGAAGATCCGCTTTCATCCAACAAACGCAGCTTCACCGTTGAGATCAAATCCTTGTAAGACACCTAAAAGAATTCCATACTCCTTCTGGAGACATAAGTTAGCGATGCCACTAGTATTGCGCATAATCCTTGCAGTATGGCGACGTTGGCTTCGTGATCTTCTACTTCGACGAAGAGTTACGAATCTAAAGCTATGGCTGACTTGCTGGCATATCTAGGGCTTAATGATAGGGGGTACTTTGAGGCTACACCTCAAAAAGAATGCAACGATTTAGTGTATTGCTTTGTGGCGAGCGAAGGCTGATATTGATTATCTCCCTGTGAAGTAAGGTAGTTACAAACGTGAGCGTCCTGCGATTACTCCTCTCCATTCTGCTTCCGCCAAAAGACTCGGTAATGTCGCTCCTTACCAAGCTGAGAAATATCTCTCACCTCCTCCGGGGTCAGCTGGAATGTAAGAACATGAAGAAACTCCTGCAGCCGAGATTCCTTGCTACTCGTGGTGACTGCCACATCTCCGCGGTCCACGGACCACCTCAGTAGAACTTCTCCTTCTGTGACCTTGTACTTCGCAGCTAATTCAGCCACCTTGGGGTCCACTGGCCCTCCCGGTGCACGCAAAATGGGAGTCAAGGGACTGTAGCTCGCTATCTTGATCTCCTTTGCCTGCTGGAAGCGGACCAGCTCCTCCTGCTGCAAATAGGGGTGGTGCTCGATTTGGTTGATGACGGGTGCAATGGTTGCAGTTTTGAGCGTGGTCTCCAGATGTGACTGGTGATAATTTGAGACACCAATCGCTTTGGCCTTTCCAGTTTGCTGGACCTTCTCCATGGCTGCCCATGCCTGTTGCAGTTCGCCGTCACTTTTTGCAAAGAAAGGTGAATGGATCAGGTATCTGTTTCAAGATGTCAGATTCTGTTGATCACTCGTCATAATTGCACCTACAAGTCCACATAGTCTAGTTGGAGTTTTCGCAAACTCTGGTCAATGGCACTTGGAATATCCGCAATGTTCGTAATCACCTTGGTTGTGACGAAGAGTTCCTCGCGTGGAATTCCGCTCTCTTTAATTGCTACACCCAGCTCGGCTTCGGTGCCATATACCTCAGCACCATCCAAGTGACGGTAGCCCAGGCGAATTGCCGTCTTGATTGCTTCCACTAACTCGCGGTTGATTGAATCGTTGCCTTTCTTGTACCAGGCCGTACCGGTGCCGTAACCAAGCTGTCGCCATCGATTAGTGTACAAGCAGACCCAGCCGCAGAGAGTCTTACAATTGGTATAGACACATTGTCATTAAGCTTCACACGTGGTGTTTGGGGGATCGCGTTGCTCGCCATTTTGAGGTAGACGTGACAAGTGATAAACAAGCGGGCGAACTGTGGCTCTTAAAGTGGGTGGGCCCGTTGGTTAAGAAGAAGGAAAAAGAGCGCGGCAATTCCGCACAGTTGGATAATCAATACAATCACGTCTTCATAAATTCGTCATTCGGCATTGGGATGTGGAGTCGATCCACCACCCTTTGCACAACCAATCCCGATGCTACTTTTCGCACCCCAATCCTGTAATTACCCACTTAGGCTTTACTGTGGATTATCGCCGAGGTTGCAGAAACCAGGGTTTTCCACGACCACGTGGGGAGCCAGAACCCTGGTATGGTGAGCTTCTATATCATATCTTCCATGCAAATACTACTAGAGTCGATCGAGTTCCCCGCTGAACCTGCCCCGAACCCAGCCCTTCCGGAGTATTACCTACAGGCACCTACAAATAACAACAACACTGAATGGAATGTTTCGCCTCTTGATTTGCCTAAAAGGTTCCACTATGGCTTGGGTGAGCTTGTTGGTATTGCTGCTGCTTCAACTTCGCCGGCTGTGACTGGGATGTTTTCAACTCCATTCCTCATAATAAACGCCAATACACCATCTCCACATGATGTGTTTGTAGTGCATAAGGATTTGTCTATTCTGTTTCATTTGCTTTTCCCCGCCTATTCCGCACAGTAACTTCCCTGATTCCAGAAGAACTTCATGCGCGGCGTCACATCTGGAACTTGACAGAAGGGTCTAATGCAACCAGTGATCTAGATACAGTTGGCTCTGCCAACGTGTTAAGAGCGAGAGTTTGCTCTCTTCTGTACTCATCCAATTCATTTTGTAGGTTATTAATGCAGGACAGCAGTTAGCTCTACTGGCTACTTATGGTAAGGTTCGACAGGTAAGACTGTATTGGTATTGTACTAGTGCTCATTGCACAAACCCCAGTCTTGTTTCTCATCATAGATAGCCTCATGCCAATGAATCCACTATTAAGCATGAGACAGGCATGGACTAATCTCGTACAGCATGTTGTCAGGTCTATCAGACCTAATTCTATATCTCAAAACTGGTTCCTCTGTTGGTCAGGGTACTACTTTGTGACGCATTGCTTCAGCCATCTTTCGCTGTCTTGGAATTGATGATCGCATTCGGTGCTACATTCTCAACTGATAGCCCTACGCGACTTACTCGACCCGCAGCACAGTAGTATGTATAGCAATGATTAGTGGGCTACAACATACACCTGCGTCGGCTTCGATATTTGTCCGACAGTGGGAGATTGATTATCCCCCTCTTATTAAGATCACCAGAGTACAGTCATGTGACTACTGGCTCTACTAGGACAGTGATGATGGCGGCGGTATAGAAACGTATCGTTGTTTGATAAACGCTGTTGGAAGATCCTGATTCAAGAAGGGCTTTCGTGCCATGTCATAAAATCGGTAAGTTGATGGATTTTCAATATTGTTTCTTTCAGAAACGACCGCGACTTCTATCTATCTAGACGAAAACATCCGGAATGGAGTTAGGCATTTTGTCGGGTGACACTTCTTGCTCTCAATTTCTTGAAAAAATGCAGATTATGAGCCAGGTTGTTCAAGCATTCTAAATTATAGTTTGCGAGCCATGGAAACTTGTGCGTGGCAGAGGCACCTAGTGAGAACCTAGAAGTTCACGGTAATGCAGTGTTAAGACTATTAACATAGGCATATATTAACATTGAGTCCTTACATTGTGGCCCCAACGTATCTCAGCTAATCCAAGTGGCGTATTGGTATATGGGAAAATGGATATCTGTAACCAGAATAAGTAAGGGATTGATGTATATAGGATGAAGATGGCTGCATAAAGTTCTTCCCAGGAGAGTCCCTCTCCAAAGCCTTACGTAAATTGCTGACGGTTCCCCTGTCAGAGCCAAGCAGATTAAATCAAGAGTTGGGTCTATCTGGGGTATTTTGCTGCGAAAGCACATAGTGCAAAGATGTGGAGTACTCCAATCGACTACGACTTACATGCTGGGATGCCGCATATAAACTGGAGTAGACGTGTCCGTAACCTCGTGATCAGTTGACATAGCCCTGTTCCTAATCCCATATATAGAATGGAAATATATCTTGTTTTGTAGATCAATACCTACCCAATTTAGTACTTTCGGTGCACATCATCGATATTGCATCTCACTAAACTACAACTTAGATATGCCATCGGGGTTTCCCGCCCTTGATCGAGCTATTTTTACGGGAGAAAGTGCCTACTCCTACCATGCAAGCTGGTAGATACATTACACTTGGCTTGTAAATGCCAATGGGGCTAAGCAAAAAATCCGTGTTTTAATCGGCTGCTGCCGGCCGTACTTCGGCTGAACAAGAGCCAATATACGCCAACAACCTTTTTCCCTCCATGTTCACATATTCTACTTTTAAAATACGATAACATAATCGCTAAGCGCGTATCGGCGCGTGTGTAGAATATTCAGTGCCGATCAGGTACCTACAGTACAATATCAGTGTTGTGATCCAATGTCGATCAGGCGTTCACTGTACGATGGCTATGTTGTTGTCCAATACCGACTAAAAGCACAATAGGAAATGTGGAAGTGGCCATGTGTATGATGCTCTGCTAAGTGTTATGAGTGCAAGGCAAACACATCAATATGGTCATGTTTTCCGGTTTGCGAACTGAACTTGATACCATCATCTCAAACTGTCCAACTCAATTACAAACCTCCGGAAATACGGTCTCCATAATGAAGCTCATTTCTATGTCGACCGCGCTTTTTCTCGCTCTCATTACTGCGGTCATCGCATGTCCCACGATGAACGTCAAGCGAAAGTGTATTGAGAAACACTGTGACAATGCCAATCCGGCCACATGCTGCCCCGACACTTTTGGATATTGTGACACAGATACCGGCAATTGCCACTGTGGAAGAGACTGCTTTCCATGAGAATAAGGACAGATAGGTCGATGCATACGCTTAGTACCAGGGAGTCATCACTCATCGGTTGTCTTACAGCACCGGCATGACGTTCAGTGTACGCAGTGGATCGGCCTTATTCAAAATTTATCGAAGGTTTACCAACGTGCTTATGACTGCCCAAATATAGGCAGCGTGACAGGAAATAGTTGTCTTGCAATGTTTTGTACCAATTGTTAGTTTCGGAATTGTCACTGATTGTCGGGGTTGAGTCAATGAAAGCTTGGCCTGAAATGTCTATGTCACCTATATCGCACAAGAATTTAGCCCTTGCTTCAGTATATATTTCTATCAGCTCCCGCACATGAAACCGATACTATCCAATGTTGCAGATACACTGGAAGCTTTCCCCGATAGCTGGCACTGCAGCGATCATGCACTGACTCATCCGAAGCGGAGTAGTGGTGTCACGTGGAATAGGCAGAGACAAGGCTGCAGTGTTGGGTAACAACAGGTGATCTGAGATGATGACAGCAAGACCAGTTCAAGGGCCCAATGTTTTATCAATTCATCGTATATGAGGAATATTTCCCTGTTGAATGCGACGAAATTTGTGCGGCGAATCCTAACAACACCAAGGAGGGCAATTGAATCAACCGGTAACCCTAAGAGTACATCTACTAGACCCAAACATGAGCGAGATTCTTGGCCCTCCCAGGTTCTCCTTCGAGCACGATCAACGCCAAAGTCCGCTGTTCTCACGGCTACCATCCGAGATCCGCGAGGAGATATTTGCATTTGTCCTGTCTAGTTATGATGACACGACTCGAGCATACGAGAAAGAGACCTATTGGACTCGACCAGGTCATTATGGCCCACAGCATGTCTCGACGGGCCTCCTCAGGACGTGTAAACGAATCTACACCGAAGCGTGGTTTATGCCGTTCATCTTCGCCGAGCATACTGAATACCTTACCGCGCCGAACAGGAAGCCACGATCAGCTACGTGGAGCGATTGTCTCAAGATAATGGATGCTGATTACGAAAAGCTCCAACCACGTTTTATTCGCATCTTCGCACAAATGTGGGTACTCGAGCCGGGCGATCGGCTTCAAGCGACACTCGATATGCCGCATTTCTATCCCAAAAAGATCACGCTCACGATTCGATATACCGACTTCTGGTTTTGGGAGGACGATGAACCTCTCCGGATTGATTCAACATGGGTGAACAAAGTTCGTTTCCCGGAGAGCGTCTCACGGTTTTGTATCGAGTTTGAATCCATTGAGCGACGTAAGAATGAGGTCGACTATATCGCCCGCGAAGCCACAGAGAAGTGGTATTTCCGTCGGAAAGATGGACTCTTACTTACTCCCCATGAATCCGAGACGTCATTTTTCAAATGGACTGGTAGCTCATGTTTGGGGGGCGAGCGCTGGATCCGTGATGAGGTTCGACCAGGGGAACTGGATTATTATGTTAGGACCGTGACATGGAAGCTGTCGCGAGAGCATGAAGCACGGCCCGGGTGTCCGAAGCTCCAAGTCCCCTATACTATGGAACGGGAATTGCCCCCATACCTTGCTGGTCCTCCATGTTTGGATGTCTATGATCTTCGTACAGCTGAGATACCTAGCAGTTTGCCGGCTGCTGAAGCATATGAAGCGTTGGAAAAATATCGCCAAGTCAATGATTTAGACTACGATTCCTACGATAATAACGACGATTCCGATTCACTCTAGTCAGGGTGAGACAGACCAGGAAACTGAGAACCAGGAGCAGGCCAGTGGTAATAGTTTGATCATTGTGACAATTGGCGTGTGCGGGCCATTTAGGATTGAAGTTGTGAGCTGCGTTCCAATCGGCAACGTAGCCTCCCCTTGCAGTTAGGATGGAGGAGAGGATGATGAAGAAGCTTCCGAATGTCAAAAATTAGGGGAGACGAGTAAAGGAAAAAGATGCAACAGCTAGAGAGTTGGTGTAATCGCTACATGGCAATTTACCTCTATGCTATGGGTTGGTTAGAAGAAGGCTCCAACCTGTATTGACTTGTTCTACAATGGATTCTGCGCTTAATCCTACTCCTGTCCTTATATTAGGTGGCAATATCCCCCAAGAACTCAATCGAGTAACTGACTAGTAAATACCTCTCGCGTATCTTACTCTATGTTTAATTTAGATAGTTTCTCCAGCTGAGTCTTCCTGCAATACTGTCTCTGGATATATCTAATATAATCACTAAGGGTGATGGCCCGAAGAAGGATGCGAGTCATGACCCCTGCCTGGCTCATAGACTGCAGGGACTTGTCAGAAATTACAGAAATGTTCTAATTTGGCTCGAGGATCTTCACAAAGGATGCGATCGGTTCAGTGGTGATGCTCATCCAGGTTCATAGAAAGAGAGGGTGGTGCTATCTCAACAGTGTAATCTAAAATATGGATCCCAACGATGGGTGTCCAGAGGTAAAGGTTCGCTCCAACTCCGATCGGATACGAAGACAGTGTAGACCATGGTTGCTTAAATATCAGGTTGTTTCGACCGTAGTCTAGACTAGTTAGAGTTACGTTCTGATCACACCACTGCCGGAAGCATAAATGGCACAATCACCATCACTCGCTATTTCCACAAGTTTTCATCTTTGATATCAATAACCAGAATATCTGTGTCCTTTCACTCTAGAGCATACAGCCCCCTTCCCACTACCATAAAAATATTAGATAATTTTAATACTTCTTATGCTCTTTAAACTCTATTTATACTTTCAAAGTTAAGAGTCTCTTCCTATTAGTCATTCTCAACACTAGGTATTAACTCAAGTTGTGGTTATGAACTGCAAAGATCATAGGCTAAACGAGACCTGCGCTCCCTACTACTACCCTGCTCAAACACAAAGTAGCCCACACCTGAAAGACCAAAAATGAGGTAAAAGCATTGCATAGGATCCTAGTGTATCTCGAGCAACCCGTGCAACCCGTGCTCCAAACCAATGGATAGGATATCGTCTGCCGTGGGCCGTGCGTCATGGCAATGTCACCGCGACAAGAGTCATAATACACGGGCACGGTTCTAGATCATATGGTCTCCCTCCATATGCATTTTTTATCGAGGCTGATGCCCCACGCAAAGTGCCCCCGCTGCTACGTCCTTATCTTACTCTATAATCCTACCTATTTAATATAACTCTGTACGAACAATGAAGTGTAAAGCGATTGTTGCGATTCCGTTTGCGGGCCTAGCTCTGGCCGGTGCAGTCCTTGCTGGGAAGAAAGAGAATATCGCAGCTAGGGCGATTCCAAACATCTGCAACAACAACGGCGTCCCTGACTCCTTTGGCAGCTGTTCTTGTTACGTCTGCCCTGGTGGTGGCGGACAAGACCCTCCAATTCCTCTTTGCACTGACCGCTACGGCAACAATTGTGCCAATGATGTCGACATGAGTACCTGCTGTTGCGGCTGTTGTTGCACCCCTGTATCTATCCCTCAACTACCTCCTTGCGCCCGGGTCGATTTCCCTATCCCTGAAGAGAATTGTGACTCTAACATCTGCGTCAATTGCTGCGACTGCGTGAACTTCTGAGGATCACAAGTAGTTTCGGAGTTGAGAGCTATCAGTTGTTGTATGGAGTTCCTCACTGGGGTTTAAGCTCGGCCGACTGTTAGCGGGTTCCACTCGTTCAGCAACTGTATATCAATTTGCAAGTCATATTGTACTTTATATTGTTTGAACTGTTCCATCCCCCCCATTATTGCGTATAAGAAAGCTCTTTTCGATCGCTAAGAATGGCTAGGAACAAAAAGTCGTTAGAAAATGCAAGGAAAGCCGGATCTGACTCCTGGGACTCGTGATCAGGTGCCTGGTAGGGAACGGCGGAATTCGAATCGGTTACGTACCATAGGAGGTCTTAATGAAGGGTTTGCTACTATCACGCTATGAATTCCAAATACCAGCTAGACCCCGACAAAATCCATAGTAGTTCCAAGGCATAAAAGAATAATTTCTCCAATACAGACGTGGTTTTTACTCTTGTTTTAGCTTATTCTCTATCTTTGCGTTGTATATAAACCCACGGGCTATACTATCAAGGTCTAGGTAGATTGTGTCTTCCATACCCGTACCTACAAATCACCAGGTTCCGGTTGGGTCCAGCAGGGAACCTAATAAGATGGCCGATCATGCAGAGCTGATAAACAGTGACAAGGCCGAGACAGGAAAAGTACCAGCGTCTAATCTTGATCCACTCATAAATGTATTGTGCGAACTGTCTTTTGATGTCACGTGGGGGAATGAATCAATCATATTTGCCGTGATGAGGATCCCGCTAACTGATGTTAGTGGTGGTGACTGACCCTCACCCAACGCTTGGCAACAGCAACTACAGCCAAGCCAGACAGTACGGAAGGAAGTTTCTCCTTAAGCTGGTCTTGCAATCTCAAATCCCACGCCATCCGATTCGATTCACCTGGGAAGAAGTGATGGACGTTGTTGGCTCACAGTCCTTGCAGGGCATAACATTCTATGATTCTCTGAGGCCTGTTTAGTTGTTACTTGTTGAAATGGAGTGGGATAGATTGTAAAAAGGAGCGATTCAGCCCCTCCAGAGTGGCATTAAACCATAACTGGATGTGATATTCGGAGTACCTGAGGGGCTGTACCAACCTGGACCCACTGATATCCAGCCACCAGACCCACGCAGCTTGGGTCAGTGCTCTTCAAAACTTTGCACATCCACATTTTGCTGCACAGAATCAATTTGTGAACCCGTGTGTCTTTATTTCAACACTGGGTCCAGTGACAGAATTTAAACGTTAGCCTAGCATGAGGCCACCAGTATCTATGGTTTACTGCCGCCACTTAAATTCATCGGACTCTCCCTGATCTATACACATACCTACGCAATATTCCCCCTGCAACCGCTACATGCGCAAGGTGAACCCAAGAAGCCCACCTCTTACTTAGGTCACCGCCGATTCTACTATCAGATTTGAATCTGTGAGCTCCGCTTGAGAGTTCGTTTCTATTGTCCAATAAAGGAAATGCTTCTTAATTTAGGGCGATGAGTGGGCTGTTTCTTCTCTAGGCATTATCAACTAGTTATCCAGTAAGGGCTATGATCATCTACTATACCAGGTGCTTTACCCCACTACAGAGTATTGAAGACCACATCAGCTGAATGATTTGCTCGTTTGGAACCCCGATGTTCAGCCAGCCTAAAAATTATTAGGATGGAAGATGTTAAACTAGTAGGGTCACTAAACTGTGCAATATCTCCTAATAACCCTCATCCCACCATTTCTTTTTGTTTTGTTTTGTTTTGTTGTTTTGTTTTTCCCCTCGTCCTCTACCTAGTTAATTCCCATCATATCATAATAGCAGAATGCATAAAAAGCACTATGTCCAGCTCACTAAGAGCATGATCCCACAGCTCTTTAAAAGAAGATGTCCAACAGTTGATCCAGAGCCATTTGTGGCCGCTGCCCATGTTTTCCCTATGCGCGTCAATAACCATGTCACGGAGAACCTGATTGACTGGTAAGCGTGATGATCAAACAGGAAAGGAAAGAGACATACTGACTTTCTCCTTGAATAAATATACAGGTCCAATATCCCCAATGATCCTTTATTTCAGCTCTCCTTCCCACAGCCAAGAATGTTGCATCCTAGTGAACTGTCAGATATTATAGCCCAGATGCGCGAACCAGGTGTAACAAAGGTAGCCATGCAAAACATTTCTGAGTCGGTCAGAGCACGGTTAAACCCTCATCCAGCGGGTCAGAAGGAGGAGAATGTCCCTCGTGTAGATGGTGTCATGGTGCCGGGGATGCAGCATAAATATCGTGAAACAGTGCTTTTCTTTCCGTCGGAGGTATATCATCCATCAATAATTATAACTCTAAATCGGAATGTATCTGACAATGTAGGGCCAATTTTGTCATGCCTTCTGCACATATTGCTTCCGATGGGCTCAATTCACCTCTGTCGGATCGGGCCAGACATTTAAATCCAACGACGCCGCCCAATTACAGAAATATATTCAGACCCACAAAGAAGTCAAGGATGTTCTGATCACCGGTGGCGATCCCATGGTTGCCCCCGCCGAGGTTCTCCGATCCTACATCCAGCCCCTGCTCTCCTCAGACAACCTCGACCACCTCGCCACGATCCGTATTGGAACCAAGTCTCTCGCCTGGTGGCCATACCGCTACTTGCTGGACCCAGACGCAAAGGATGTCCTGAATCTCTTCTCGGAGGTGGTCGCATCCGGCAAACAGCTCGCGATCCAAGCGCACTTCAGTCATCCCAGGGAACTCGAAGTCCCCGCCACCCAAGAGGCAATTCGACTCATCCGCCAGACTGGCGCGCAGATTAGATGTCAAGGCCCCTTGATTCGAAACATCAACAATTCCTCAGAGACATGGGCACACATGTGGAGTCTCCAGGCCCGACTCGGCCTCATCCCGTATTACATGTTCGTCGAACGAGACACTGGTGCGAGGCACTACTTCTCCGTTCCGTTGGCGGATGCGTTCAAGATCTACAGCGGGGCGTATTCGCGACTTCCCGGTACAGCACGTACGGCTCGTGGACCATCCATGTCGGCCAGTCCCGGTAAGGTTGCTGTGGTTGGGGATACAGTGGTTGCGGGAGAGAGGGTGTTTGCGCTCAAGTTCTTGCAGGCACGCAATCCAAACTGGTGTGATGAGCTTTTCTTTGCGAAATGGAGTCCCGATGCCACGTGGTTGACGGATTTGCAGCCGGCGTTCGGTCAGGACAAGTTCTTCTTTGAGGATGAGTATAAGGATATCGCGAGGAGGGCAGGTGAGGGGTCTTCGGGGCAGTTGAGTGCCCTGATGTAGTTTGTATATACTCCGTATGGAGATAGGATCTGGATTAGTGCATACCAGATACCTATATGCTGAAATATAATAACTACACGCACTTCAGGGACATACTTCTGAACTAGCTACCACCAATCAAAATTCAAATTACCAAGAAGTCGCAATCTATCACACGACGGTGTGGTGCAGCCTTGCTATTTGCCCGCATCTCCAAACCTCCCTCGTCCTCGCGGCTGAGAAACACCTTATATACTAAGGCTGAGACAGCTTAGCAACAACTTACTATATCTAGTGTCTATTGCGCAGAGTTCATTTTATTACACTTAATATTGATTTAACTTTCTTAACTTACGAGTGAAGTATCCTTAATTAACAATAAATACAGCTTTCCCTGTCTCCCTAAATATTATATCTTTTTACCGCCAATTAACAATATCAAGGTTCACAGGAGTCAAAGGAGATTATATTACTAATTATATAACTATTCTAGCCCATTCAGATTTATGTATATTTAAGCAATCAGAGTTGCCAGGTAAAGAATGTTGGGAAACTTGGGATTTCGTGTCCTATTGAGGTTTGTCGAGTCTTATCTTTGTCTTGTGCATATCTATATATTCTATCGGCGCTATTGTCATATTCTGACAGTTAATAATTGAAGTTGGTTCTGTGGGTAATACATCCACTCGAATGTTTAGGTTTACAAACACAGGAGAGGATCTCTACGAATGGCCGTCAAATTCGTACGATGTGAGTTGAGTATGTGGATAGCGTCGTAGTGCTCCAGAGCAGATTTATTCTAGATATGTCAATAACCAACGGGAACAGAACGCGGCGGAGAGCCTAGAGTAAAAATACTCTTCAATGCCGGGCTAATTATCACGTTCACCAGATATCTTCTAGCTATCTCCCTACTCCCCCCCCAAAACCTCGACCTCCAACTATGTGCGTTGTCATACCCCAGCTCTCAATCTATTTGCGATGACCGTGGGCCCGACGATGGCGAAGGAAACGGGTGTCGCGGCGTACCTTGGCAGCAGAGATAGTCAACGTGTCCGAAATACCAGCCGTGCAGGCGGTGCCATCAGCCATGTTTTGTGATGCATCCCACTGCCCGTTCACGCAGCGCTGGAAGGCCGTGCCGCTGTTACAGTACCAGGCACCTTCGTCACTGCAAGAACCACTGAGGACACCCGAGGTAGTAGAAGAGACAGAGGCCGAAGTGGCCGTACTAGCGATGTCATCAACCACGGCCGTCGTCGAAGGAGCGATCTGAGTCGTCTGGGATGGAATAGAAGGTTCTACAGCGGCGCTCGTCTCGACCGCGACCTCAGTGGGAGGGCTGGTGATGGTTGTGGGAGTGGTTGAAGTGGTAGGGGTGGCAGCGGCAGCTACAGAGGCAGTGGCGGTGCTTCCAGCGGTATAGAGAGATGGCCCAGGCATGGTATAGGAGCTGATACTTTGCCAGATATCGACGTAGATACCAGGGTCAGTGTCCTTATAGAGGGCAGCACCCAGGGTACCACTAGGCGATGCGGTACCACTGCCGGTGACTTGCAAGTTGATACACTGGGGATAGTTCTGAGCACCGTCGAGATCCTCGGCACCATGAAGAGCAATAATCTCATGACGAAGGACATAGTAGCCCGCCTCGATATCCGTGGGGATGGTGATGCTGCGACTATAGCTGTCGTCAATCAGCTGATCCGAAGCCCATGTACCGGGGATGTTCGTGTCATCGACCAGGCCTCCAGCATCAATTTTAAAGAACTCCAGAGATGTCTTATCGACATCAGAGCAGGAGCCACTACACTTTGCTAGGTATGTAATGACCGGGCCATGGTGATCGTCGGGCCAGGTGTTCCAGGTCATTTTCACCGTTCCACCGGAAGCTACCGGAGCGGACAGTGCACCAGGAGCAGAGCCACGGTGGCAGATAATGTCGGAGCTATCGTACGCAGTTGGCGCGACATATCCATCATCCGTAGCATTGGTGGACCAGGCGATCAGTTCGGGAGGGTCGGACTCGTAGTAGTACGTGTCGACCAGATAGCCACCATAAGTGGTACCATCTACCTCAATGCTCGAGACATAGCCGTGACCCGCGACCAGCGAAACTGAGGCCAGCAACAAACTTGCTACTTTAGAGATAGACATGTTGAGTCAAAGAGAATAGATGACGAAGGAGTGAAAGGAAAAAAGAACTTCAGTCAATGAAGTATACGTAGAAATGAAAAAAAGAATGGAAGGAAACTTCACTCAACGAAGTTTCGCCGAACAGAAACAACAAAAACAGATATTTGAAAAGAGATGCTATCCAGGCCTTTCCCTCCCATCAAGGGCTTATCAAGCTATTTAACCATTTCCCTAACCTAACTGTATAGAAAAGTACCGAACCACTAAATGACGAAGTAACACTGGTGGTCTAAGCGAAGGACCACCAGTTTAATGAATCAGGAGTATGATGAAGTCTCCATTTGCAGCACTTTTGATACCATGCTGTCGCCTCCGTTGAAAAGATGGATCTAAGTGGAGACGGGGCCGCCAGCTGCTATGTCGGTGTTCCTTTGATTCTCTTGATATCCGGGGCAAAAACTTGGCGGTTGTCTGCAGACAGCACGTAAGCTTGGCTACATTCAAGCTTCTAGTCAAACACCGGCTGTCTGGGAATCACGTTTAGGGGCATTGAAATTGTACTGACGATCTAAGCGAGATCGGGACGTCGGATGCCGGTACCAATCATTTATGGTAGCCCGAAATGCTCCACCAGCTAAAACAGCCGATGACGCAGCTTTTCCTACATTGGCTAAAGGAGATTTTAAGCAGTAAGCGAACTGGATCTGCTGAGGATCTTTTCAAAACTCGGAATTTGGCAGCCTACAGTGGGTGGAAGTAGATACCTTGCAACAACGATGTTTCATTTTTTCTGGCGCCTCTACTTTCGGTCACATTTTTTATGCTCGGAACGCAGTCACGTGCCAAATGCTATCCAGCTTTGAGTAGTCAGCATTTGCATAAATCAGTGCTGAGCGCGGGTAAATATTTAACCGAGGGATTGCTCGACCGACAGCCCCGTGGCCATCCGGCAACCCCAATTGTTGATCGCTGCAACTACATACAGGGCGTAATAGGGTGCCTCACCAAGGTCATATGTAATTGTGCTTTCCAGGGCATGATAGCAGCCAAATGAACTGCCATGGAGGGCATCACCGTTAGCAACGAACGTGCTATGGCTGAGGCTCTTGGTACTGTGCTAACCCACCCCCTTCTCCCCCTGTGTTAAATCCTTTATTGAGCGGAGTTACACGCTTCCGAGATTGGAAGGACGATATGTAGCCTGGAAGAGTCGTATGACATGACAGAGTTTGTGGTTAAGGTTGGGGTTGGCAGTGACCGAGACTAACCCAGAAAGAATCAATAAGAAGTTTCCGCGAGGGTCATTGCAATCGCTAACACTGTCACGGCTGCACCACACCTAGGGTAGGTTATTCTTACTTGAGATTTAGCTAAAAGAAAGCCATGAACTGTCATGTCAGAGTCAAGAGAATAGAAATGAGAGACTCATCCAAGTAGGTCCAAATGGGAGAAAGTCAAATTGTCATCATGACGTGAACTTCGCTAGCTGGACTTCCCAAAGCAGTAATTTTAGCCCTAATGTTGAAAGAGATCCAATTAATACCTTCTAAAGGTCCTCCGTATCTCGCTTCACCATTGTTTACCATTGGAACCGGAGACATAAATCAATGGAAAGGGCCTCGTGGAACCAGATTGTCCCAGAGAATATACGGGTCGGGTTTTCCAGGTAACAGAAGCCAGAACCTAAAACTGATGGACTGGTGACATCAGGACCCAGGAAACCCCGATTGCATTGCCTACGTATTTCAACTCCAGAATGTACGTGTAGAGCATTGATAGTGTAATTGTTTTCTTTCCATAGTTAAATCAGACACTTGGTTGGCATCAACGATGACAGGTAGCGGTCGAACAGGTGATGCCCTGAGCATTCTCTCCCTGTGCATCCATGTCATTCAATGCAGTAGTGCAATTGTGGTGTTGGGTATTACAGCTTGGGCAGTTCAGCACACCAAAACTACGACGGTTATATATTCCCTCGTCATTGCAAGTTGCCCTCGTTTGCTCCCAGCATGGCCGTTACTCTAACAATATATCAGGCAGTTCTGACCCCTGCATTATACGCCATCACCTTGATAATAAGCTGTGCAACACGGCGTCGAAGGGGCAATTTCCTGCCGGTGTTGGCGTTTGACCTAGCATTCTCGTATCTGTCAGTCGAGGATCGCCCTTTCCCTGACTTCATCTCCCTTAGCTTACACTAACGCCTCCACTGTAGTTGGCTTACGGCCTTTATTCTTTTAGCTCTAGACTTCAACCATATTAGCTGTCGTGTCGTCCTCTGGAACGGCGAGACCGTTTGCAGCAGGAAGTACGCTGCCGAAGCCTTCAGCTTTATCGCATTGTAAGTCCCCTTGAGATTGCTTGAAGGGAAGGGTTCTCATTCTGTACCACAGTATCGTCACCTTGGCATCATTTCTCGTGGAGTTTGCATTTATGTATTCTGTCAAAGGCGAGACACATGCAGGAGAAATTAGGGAAGTTGGAGATAATGATGATTTGGGCGCATTGTCGCGAAATCTGCGCAACTTCGGTGTTATGCCATAGGTTGAAAGCGGAATTTGTTCGACTTTGATAGGCAATTGGCAGTTAATAAGCCCAGTAATGGCCGGGAACGACTGGGAATCCACCTCTATGCCCTTGATCTGAACCCTAAGCTTGCCCGAAGAGAGACCTATATCAATTACAGGTTCTGGTTTACCTACACATCCACAAACAATTTAGGTTAGTAATACGTACAGAGGATGTTCCGATCCTGCCGTTTCTAACCTTCGCGCAAGACGTCAGCACCGATTTGTAATGGGACGTTAACAGATTGACTACCCATCCAATCAGTCTGACAAAAGCGCTACACATTTCCCTTACCTATTAGGCAATACACTCTCGCTGGATACGCAGTCACAACCTATCATGGCTATTGTTAAGGTGGAAGATAAGAGACTTGGAACAGGAGGCAGGGCACGAGAACACGGAAGCAAACAGTAACCAAGTCCACCAAGTCTTGAAGCTATATACAGGCCCTTCTATTAGTGAAGCTTTCTAAAGCCAACCATTTTCGGAGGTGCTCCATGGTCTTCAACATATGCCTATGGTGGCAGAATAACCAGCTACGAGTTTATTGTCCTTAGCAATGAAAAGTACAATTTGGCAATTTTGCCCTCTTTCATTCTTGCAGCGACTGTCCTGTTGACTCAAGGAAAGGAGAAAAAAAAGAAAAAGAAAAAGAAAAAGAAAATAAGATGCAAATACGAAAAGCTTATAGAAAGAGGGGTAGCTTCATTATCCTCTCCTCGGTGGGTCTGTCTGCCTCGCGATCAACCTATAGGGCTTGCATATTTCGTCGTCAGCTCTGAACTCGTACCGACCCGGGCCCAAATTGGGCCGCTGTGAGGTCGGCACAAGGCTAATACGTCAAGTCTTGGAGGTCGATTATTGGCTAATATCCAAATCTCATTCTGCTATGAATAAGCCAAGCTATCAACGGATTAACTGGTGACACGCACGTGCCACCACAGATTCAGCGTAAGATCAACGCGATATATAATTGCGTCCTAGCCTAGCTCCCCGACAAGGCAAAGGGGGCAGCGTCAGAGGAGCAACCGTTCAAATATCCCGTGAAAGAAGAAACCAGCGGCAGTATCCTTACAAGTCGGAAACACACATGGCAGAGAAAACGCTCAAGAAGGAATCAGACAGGATGCACAAACGGATAATGGACAACCTAATCCAGGTAGGTGAGATAGACGATACCAATGAAGCGGGTATAGTGGATGATATTGAGCTGAACGATTATACAACTCTCATGAAAACATTGGAGGAGTTTCGGATTTTACAATATTGTATACCTGCGGAACGGCAAGGTGAGGACCCCCAGAATATAGAGAACTGTTTTAGCACAGCTGAGAGACTTACAGGCGAGTTCCAACGGATCTATTGTCGCCTCAAAAAGTACTCCGGGAGTGGCCAATACATAGACCGGGTCCGAGTTCTCCTGGCATATTGGCTCCACCACTGTTTGTCCTCTCATTTTGATCAGTGCTCCGATAATTCTTTCGACATGTGTTTGCCAAAGCGCCTCATAGATCTCTCCCAATATGGACGTAACAGCCGCATGGTGAAGATAACTGTTGACCCTGACATTAACACGGTGTACTGTGCCCTCAGCTACCGGTGGCCCAGGAAGCACCCTATGGTTCTCAAACGGAACAATCTAAAGAAGCTCTGTGAGGGTGTATCCGCCGATAGACTTGATCATTCTATTCAAGATGCCTGCGAGATAGTCCACGCTCTAGGAATTCAGTATTTGTGGGTTGACGCACTAGTACGTATGACATTGTAGTATACAGCAGCTGATACGGTTAACATGGCTTCGCAGTGTATTATTCAACCTACTGATAATGACGACGCCGATTGGTGTGACCAGGCCCCCCGAATGGCGTCTATATATGGTCGGGCCTTGTTTACAATCGCGCTGACCGACGGTACCCGTCTGTCGAAGGCTGCCAAGGACCGTCCATTTCTATACGATATGAACTCCTCCGTCCCAATGCGGGAATGCTCAAATGCTGAAACAAGATTTAAGTGGCTAATGGAAAGTGGGAACGATGACTGTAGACCCGCCGGGGAGCTTGACTTTCGCGGCTGGACTTTCCAGGAAAACTTTCTCTCGCGCCGCATCGTTAGCCTTACAAAGAGCGGTATATATTGGGATTGCCTTTGTGAGGGTGCGTCAGCGAGAAGGCCAGTGGGCGTGATGGGAGGAGTGACGCCTGACAAACTCCGTGATATTGATAATCGAAGGGTGAGGAGGTTAGCCCTGACTCCCAAACATGGAATAATGGACCCGGCTGCCTACCAACTGTGGAGGAGTGTTGTTGAGGAATATACGTGGAGAAAGTTCACCAGAGGATCCGATCGAATCATCGCGCTGAGTGGTTTTATCGAGCGGGTTGAAGCTGCGCTTCGCGATAGATATGATTTAGGCATATGGAACAATGACAAATTGCGATGTCTCGCTTGGTCAACACGGTGGCCAGAGCTTGGGCGACGAGAGGATATAGGGACGCCTTCATGGTCATGGAAACAGATCAGCGTTCCAATTGACTATCGGCTACGCCCCGGGCACTTGACACATAAGATAGAGAACAAAGCGAAGGTCGAACGCGTAGAGACAAAATGTCTTGGATATAACCAATTTACTGGGCGGCTTACGATCACCGGCGCTGTGCTCCACATACAGATCAAAGGCGACCACATCCGCCCGCCAATATACGTACAAAACACCATGACTGTATGGGATTTCAAACCTGATAGACGTCCTATCGAAGATGGAAGCTATAAAACATTGCTGCTCATGCGTTATGATACCGAAGCGCCGGATGTTGGACATGCTCTTGTTCTCGAGCCAACAGGGAGAGCGCGGGAATTCCAACGGATCGGCATGTTCTCCTTTGGAGAGTGGATGACATGTTTAGACAGTGCGCGGACATGCAAGGTACACCGTACCACAAAGGAGATACAATGCCTGGGTCATATTCAAACAATTCACATTATATAGACATGCGTTGCTAGAGACCCAACTTGAATGGCATTCTTAGTAGAGAGCAAGAAGAGCATTTATCGAGCGGAGAATGTTGTGGGCTGAGTATTTTAATACATATTGCACCGTAAATCCATTACACATCGATACTTCAGTGGAGAAAATCAACTGATAGCTTTAATGAAACATATAATCCTTCAGAATTTAATATAACCTTTTCACATATTGAGTCACTCACTAGACAAGTGGTAAATTCAAAAGAGGAGACCTCGGTCGTTACGCTCGTGTGCTTCCTACATCTATACCTTGCGCATCTCCACCTCCTGCCCAGTAAAAGTCACCTAGAGCATATCAAGGGCAAATAGAGATGCAGTATGCCTGCTAAGATCCACGACTATCTTCCTGATGACTCCCAGATGACGCCAGCCCGAGACGCTATTGATCGGACCTCTCGCGAAACACGACGGCATTTTCCCATTCGCCGATTGTGCACGGTGTCGCACATGCTTATCATCATATTCCACACCGAGAATATATACCTCAATAAGCGGAATAATGCTGTCGGGCGTTGTCATTAATTATCTGCTATCTGGGCATAAACACCAAGGGTATTTATCCTTCCCGCTAACCGCGGCTCTGATCACGATGAACCTATGTGTGGCAGCTTTGTCGGTTGACAGACCGAGAATGTAGTAATTACTCCTAGACAATATAACACATCTATCGTAGGACGAATACGTCATAAGCTATTCTGTTACGTACCCACAGCTATACAATCAACACCGCAGCCCGACAGTATTCAGACCTTCATCCACGTTCAATCCACATTCTCCTTCGGGGAAGCAGTGCGAGCGTGTGGCTTACATTCAAGTATTGGAGACAAAAGTTTAGGGCCATCCACCAATGAGCGAGAAGACCATGGTTAAGTAGAGGGGAAACCAAATATTCAGCGCTTGGCTCCCGCTTCCTCTATCGAGATCCGAGGTTTGTCGATCAGGATTGCGGGGGTGGCTTTCATATGCAACGGCCGATCAGCGAGGAGCGGAGGTTAGACTCCCAAGAAACAAATAGGAGCCCTGTATCACGTCAGTTTCGCTGGGACTGGTAGATGTTTCTCAATATTGTCCTTGGGCCCTACTGCCGCGTGCTATTATTCTCATCATCGTTAAAACCATGGCTGTCACCAGCTCTCCGGGATACGTGGGCAATCTGTCATCGGACCAGGAAGCTAAGTTGCGCCAGATATGGTCCATTATTCTGACATTGAATGATATCCCTCAGCCAGAATTTCAAGATGTGACGCTGGAGAACCAAGAGAAACGCCCTCGGTCTGTCCACCGCCGGAGCTCGTCTCTTTCCAAGACCGTGTCCAACACCAGCAATTCAAACCTTCCAAGTGACCTGGATCAGATCCTACTGGGTCTCGGGATCAACAGTACCGAGTTGAAGACCATCCGCGACTGCTTGAACAGGGCCTCCATCGATGAGATCCGCCGCAGCTTGTTAAGTACAGCCAAACAAGATCACCCCGATTCATTGCTCCTCCGTTTTATCCGGGCGCGCAAGTGGGATGTCAGCAAGGCTTTTGCGATGATGCTCGAAGCCTTGGTGTGGCGCGTGAAAGAGCAGCATGTGGATGAAATGATCGTTTCCAACAGCGAACTGCGTGCATTGAAAGAATCTGAGAATAAATCGAATCCCGAGAAGGCAAAGGCCGGTAGTACATTTCTGGCGCAGATGCGAATGGGCAAATGCTACGTTCATGGAACAGACCGTGCCGGTCGTCCGATCGGAATCGTGAAGGCACGACTACACAACCCGAAAGCGCAGAGCGAAGATGTGATCAAACGTTATATCCTGCATGTCATTGAGTCCGCACGACTAGTCTTGGTCCCCCCGGTTGAGTCTGTGGTACGTACCAAGTAGCTCCTCACCTCTACCAGAACCGCACCCCTAGGCGCAATCGATGTCACAATGAAACGAGATATCACTAACGCGACGCATTAGAATATTATATTCGATATGACTGGCTTTTCGCTCTCTAACATGGTAAGCGATTTGACCTCGACTGATCATGGTTATGGCTCACATAGTGTTCTGTTTAGGAATATGCGCCAGTGAAGTTCTTGATTGACTGCTTCCAGGCCAACTATCCCGAGTCCCTCGGAGTCATGCTGATCCATAACGCACCATGGATCTTCTCTGGTAAGCATCCTTTCGCCTCTGTTTCACCGTAGAATGGTAACTGAGATATCCATAGGGATTTGGAAGATTATCAAGGGATGGATGGATCCCGTGATCGTATCCAAGGTCGACTTCACCTACACTGCTGCAGACCTTGAGAAGCACATTTCCCCTGAGCAGCTTGTGAAGGAGCTAGGTGGAAAGGACCAGTACGAGTACAAGTTCATTGAGCCTGTAGAAGGCGAGAATGAGAGAATGGAAGATACCGTTGCCCGGGATGCCCTCTTGTCGGAGCGAGAAAAGATTGGCGAGGACCTACTCAAGGCGACTGCCGAGTGGATTGAGGTTGCGAAAGAGGACGACTCCGTCAAGATTACCGCTGTCAAGGAGCGCAGAAACGATATAATTGAACAGATGAGACTCAATTACTGGAAGCTCGACCCTTATGTCCGCGGCCGTGGCCACTTAGACCGCGAGGGTGTGATAGGTGTGGATGGAAAAGTCTCATTTTATCCCAAGACCGAGTCCGAGGTCCAGACCACGGAGACCAAAGCAGTAGCAGTGAAATACATCGCGAGTACACAGGCGAAGGTGGTGAACGCTCAAGTTTAGGATGGGGGTGAAGTTGGCTTCATCATCTTTCGTCATATACGCTATACTATTTTCTTATGCGATTTACACCTGATTATAATTATGCCTTTCATCCACAATACAAGAGATATCTGCCCCATGGTGCACGTATATTATCTCTCCAGGCTTGTGCCTAGCCATTTGACTAGAGCTACTGATCACTGTTCCTCCTTTACCTCTGATGACCTTCCCGTGTACCGAGTCTTATCGTTCACCAGACATTTCCACACCGTAGATAGCAGTTTAGCCTATTTATGTAGTAAGCACTAGGCGCTCCCTTGGATAACTAGGGTGATAGCTTATTTGGTTCTCAGACCTTGTGGAGGTCGTCTAACACAGTGAGACAGATATCGAGTAGGATCATCCGGCTTAATATTTGAGCAGAGGAATTCAAGGTCTTCCAATAGACAAAACACACCTTATCCAGATGACGTAGTGAGATGGCTCTTCTTATTGATTACACAGTTTCGCTCTATACAGGGTATCTCGGTCGCGGGTTGCAAGTTATCTAAACCCCATGGAGTGAGGAGTCTAGGTCAATAACTGCTGTAACAGAATCGAACATATCCGGTCGTATCAAATATATTTAATTGCATTAAAGCCTAAGAGGCTCCCTTCACACCCTTGTTTACCGACTGCCACTTAGATAATCCAGCTTCCCATTCCCATGGTTAACCTTTTCAACGACATCCTTATACCATCAAGAAATACTAGATGTACTGCATCAACCCATCTACCTAGTGGAGTCGAGAATTTCTTGATACCACGCTTTCTGAAACCCCTGTGCAATGTACAGAACGCGAATTGGCCCATTTTTACTTACTTACGGGACTAACGTACAACGGGCATGCAGAAATTTACATCACCAGCATTGCGCAACCTGACTACTTGTCAAACCCTAACACAACGTGGAATTGTGGATACGGCCCTGCAAGAATTGAATTCAGTATAAGGTGACACCGAATCCCCACCATGGAGATGAGTGCCGCTACATCGGTAACTTCCTCGACTCTACAATCATAAGGTGACTGTTAATTTGCACATTAATTTATGGTACGACTTACACAATGGACCTTACGTATTGTATTTCTATCCAGATGTGTTTGCAGAGTTGTCAATCTCTCCCAGCCCGCTCATCGGTGTAACCATGTGGCGAGTCAGGATCTAGGAAGGTTGGTTGCTGGGAAGAATATCGTTTTGTAGCAACAGCAACAAGAACATTTACAAAATCAGCTAATGCTGTTTGCTAGACATCCGGTATTCCTCTTCGACAGTCGAATTTGTCCAAAGATGGCTGAGATGCACTGCCCTAATGTTGGCCTTCCACTGGACTGGTCCTTGTGTAGAGGTTGTAGGATTTTCCAGTTCATTCATCCTTTTCTTGAAATCCTTTTAATGTCTAGTTGTAACACCACGTTTCTACAATTGGACTATATATATGTATGAAAATCTTGCTAGAAGGCCTAATGACGACCTATGTAGTAGATGGCATGGATTGTTAAGAGGAGCAGTTAGGTATTTCCAATAAGTCGATGCGGGGTGGAAAAGAGAAGACATAGAACTCCCGGGAGAAGACATCATAATGGAAGCCAAAGAAAAGGTTTTAATGTTAACCAAGCTGGTTTGGTGCTCAAGAGCCACATACAAGCGGGGTTGTCAATGCTTTGTGGATTCTTTGGAGAAAAGATCCACCATAACAGCCCTCCACCATAACAGCCCCAACATCTAGCAAGACATGCTTGAGTGGGAGCAGCCACAACTTTAATTCCTCAACAAATCCTGTTTGCCTCCTATGAAGGTCGCGTCCGATTGCATTTGGGAAGCTCCATTTCCATACCGATGGAAGGTTTTGCCGGTCCTGTTGCCTCTACAGCTGGCACCGGAGTCAACGCCCAATTGTATCCTGATGATCGTCCTGGAGAAATGTATTGCGCATTGTACACGAGAGGTCCTACCAGAGAGCTAGACCCACGGGGTAATTCATACTTGCGGTAGATAGGTGGGGGCTCGGGGTAATATCGGTAGCTGGGTGGGTCTCGGAGTTTTATCGTTGAAGTTGCAAGCGGCATTACACCCAAAATGATGAAAGATAGAGGATCCTATATGGATTACCCCAGATAAATATAAAAGAGGAGCTCTGGAGAGATCCCTGAGGTAGTCAGGATGCAGGCCTTTCAAGGAAACCAACATCCGCAGACATATATATCAGGTTGAAAGATGGTTCTTCTTCAGTGTACTCTACTGATCCTGGGTGCAACCCTGGCTACTGCCTGGCAATCACCGCCTTCCGCCTGGTGGAAGGAGGGTGTTGTGTACCAGGTTTATCCCGCCAGTTTTAAGGAAAGCCGAACAGAAACAGCCATCGGATGGGGCGACATCAAGGGCATTATCAACAACCTCGATCACATCCAATCACTCGGTGCAGACATCGTCTGGCTTTCTCCGTTTCAGAATTCCCCCATGAAGGATATGGGCTACGATATCAGTGACTACGACTCAGTCAACCAGCTTTTTGGTGGCAGCCTTGAGGATATCAAGACATTCATCAGTGAAGTTCACAAACGCGGAATGCGGTGCATCTTTGACCTTGTCATCAACCACACCAGCGACAAGCACAAATGGTTCAAGGAGTCCGCCAGCTCTAAGACAAACCCCAAACGGGATTGGTACTTCTGGAGGCAACCACAGTATATAAACGGATCCATGTACCCGCCCAACAACTGGGCCGGCAACAATAATGGCAGTGCATGGAAGTATGACGCACAAACCGGGGAATACTACCTCAACATCTTCAATCCCTATCAACCGGACTTGAACTGGGACAACCCCGACGTTAGACGGGCAATTTTCCAAAATGCCTTGAAGTACTGGCTCGACATGGGCATCGATGGATTCCGCATGGATGCGTTCTCTATCTTCAGCAAGGCGCCCGGGTTGCCCGATGTGCCTGCCAGCGACAGCAACTTCCACGATGCCAGAGACCTGTACTACAACAACGGACCACATGAGCACGAATACCTCCAGGAGATGAACCGCGCAGTTCTCTCCCACTACGACACATTCACTGTCGGCGAGTACGGCATGACAGATAACATGAGCATCGTCCAAGACTACGTAAGCGCATCCCGCCGCGAAGTGAACACCATCTTCCTAACCAACATGTGCGACATCGGCCGTGAGGGGTACGAATTCGTCGGGTGGAACTTCACAGGTTGGCGAGAGGCAATTAACTTCACACAATGGAGCGGTAGTTCCTCTGTGGGTGACGGCTGGAACTCGGTATATCTTGAGAACCACGATCTCCCGCGGTCGATCAGCCGATTCGCAAATGACGCACCCAAATTCCGTGTCCAAAGCGGAAAGGCACTTTCTGTCCTTCTGACGACACTTTCTGGCACCCTGTTTGTCTACCAGGGTCAAGAAATTGGCATGGTCAATGTACCGGACACATGGACCATCTCCGACTACCGAGACCTCAACTCCATCGCCTACTACAACAATGCAACTCAGCACAGAGTCAGTTCCAGTGAGGCTCTCGCGAACCTTGCCCTGTTGGCACGAGACAATGCGCGTACGCCCTTCAACTGGGATAGTAGTGGAAACGGGTTTTCCGTCAACAAAACTACCTGGACTTCGCGAGCCAACCTCGACATCAACCTTGCGGACCAAAAGGACGACCCGAATAGCGTATACAACTTCTGGGTGAGGATGCTACGTCTACGTAAGGAACAGAAAGATTCATTCGTGTACGGTGAATTCGAGTTTCTCGATTGGGAGAGCGAGAGTTTCCTGGTATACCAAAAGACGAGTGAGTCCAATAAGATGGTCGTGTTTATTAACTTGTCCACTGGGGCAGCCAAGCCACCAGTGGCCACTCCCGAGAATGCCGATTTGCTTGTGCACACCCATGACGACCATTCTGGGGCTGTATTTCAACCGTTTGAGGGCAGAGTGTATAAGCTGTGAGCGGCTTAACAAGAACCTAAAGCATCATATAACTTTAACTGGTTTTCCAAATAGCGAGTCAAATCATTTAGTCAACCGTTATGCATTAGTTCCAGTGTATACTTCAAGCATGACCAATATTAACTTTACTTAGAGAATAACTGGAGTCAGAATAGCTAGCGGCTTCTATATATCCCAGAACTGCTTGATGACATATCAGAATCCGTACATAAAGGACATCACTTGTCTGGTAACCAAGTCAGCAAAGTAATTATGAGAGTTCACGTAGCTAGATAGATGATGGCGATGTTAGGTCCTATCAATATCCATTGATTCTTCTCTCCCACTGTAGCTCCTAAGCGTCAATGTGTCTCGTTGTCTACCACTAGCATTTCCTTAGGTGTGATACGAGCCATATTCAGCATTGTGCTCTGACCTACCTATCAGAAGTTGTGTATTTGACGAGAAACAGACATCGGTTTCTCATCTATAGAGCCAGATAGGAAGGAATCCGGAGGATGTTTATTCCCGGTAATTCTCTGTAACGATGTCGGTACCTAAAGCAAGGGTGTTGTCGGACTAATAGAGTATCTGCTGCTTATGAAGCAAGATAACAATCTCTAAATCATGCGAAGTGAGAGATCGATCAGGACATCGAGCTATCTGAGTACTAGAGTAGCAATATCTTCAAGCATGAGTTGCATGGATGATAGCCCATCCTTGCACAGGCACCAACTTCAAAGAACACCGCTTTGCATCCATCATCTGACCAAAGCATGATGATATAGCTAGTCTATGGATATACCAACAGATCCATTGTAGACTGACTTAGGTGGAGGGTTATATTCTTTTTACAGAGATAGAAGATCGCGTTAACGCGTGAACATGCGGGTATGGTAGTATTGTATTACCAATACTTTTAGGAATGCAGGAAACGCTTAACAAATGCCAAGAGCTCACTGGAACAATCTAGGGATACTCGCCAGCGATCCCCAGCCCTCGGGCAAGCCATGGCCAGTCGACGTTCCAGCTGAGCCCCACATCGTACTTGGAAGGCCTTAAATTAGGGATATCCCAGTCATATCTCTGCGCTGTGTTGGCGTTGCCCAAAGCACTGACCTTAGTATGATCTGCGCTCCTTAAAATAACCCCTAGCCAAATGGGAGTTTTTGGGCACAGCCGCATCGATAATGTTAGTCTTTATAAATAGTAGCTTAGAAAGTTTTTCCCTTCCCGTTGGATTTTTATTTTTTTTTTTTCTTTCATGTTCATAGCTGGATCTATCTTCAACGACTTTGATAATGGGGCTCTTGTCTCCAAGGCTGCGAGGCACATTGCATACACTCTGCCTCATTCTAGGGTTTGCGACAGCGACTCAAGGACACCTTGTTTTACATGATGACTCCTTTCAGCCCGACCATATCCTTCGAGTGACTGCTCAAGATTATAACCAGGCATGCATGGACCGATATTCAGTCGTGATAAATGGATCGCTTCCAGGCCCCCAGTTACATATCCAAGAAGGCAAGGTGAACTGGATTCGTGTCTATAACGACATGGAGGATTTGAATGTTACAATGGTACGGAACTGGTTCCTTTCCACTGAAAAATAAAGTTATATTCACAACGATCACAGCATTGGCATGGTCTTTCTGCATTTACGGCGCCCTTTTCCGACGGTACTCCCATGGCTAGTCAATGGCCTATTCCCCCGGGCCACTTCTTTGACTATGAAGTCCGCCCTGAGGTGGGGTATGCCGGCACGTATTTCTACCATTCGCATATTGGCTTCCAGGCCGTCACTGCCTGGGGTGCGCTTATTGTAGAATCGGCCCAGCCATCACCATACGAGTACGACGAAGAACGCGTCATTGCTCTGTCAGACTTCTTTACTAAGACGGACGAAGAAATCGAAAATGGCCTTATCTCTACCAACTTCACATGGAGTGGAGAGACTAGCGCTGTCTTGGTGAACGGTCAAGGCCGATTGGCCACTAATGCTACAGGGTCCTGCAAGCTGGCCGCTATCAGTGTCGAACCCGGGAAGACATACCGTCTGCGATTTATCGGGGCAACAGCTTTGTCGTTTGTCTCGTTGTCCATAGAGAGCCATGACGTGCTGGAGATTATCGAAGCGGATGGCCACTATACTAAGCCTTTTAATACCAGTTACTTGCAGATAGCTAGCGGCCAGCGGTATAGCGTGCTCCTGAAGACAAAAACCGAGGCCGAATTGCAACAGGCGAAGTCCCGACAATTCTATTTCCAACTCACCACCCTGGGCCGGCCAACCGTCCTGACAACCTTCGCAGTCTTGGAGTACCCATCCTCCACCACGACTGACCTCGTTACTGTCCCTGTCACGCCTCCCCTCCCCGTAGCCAATATCACTTATGGCTGGCTGGACTACGCGTTAGAGCCGTACTATCCGAATCTGGACTTCCCCACTGCCGAGGAAGTAACCCGGCGCATCATTATCAATGTTCACCAGAATATCAGTGATCGCACCATCTGGCTTCAGAGCGGGTACGACTGGGTGGAGACATTTCCCAAGTCGCCATATCTAGTCGATGTCTATCAAGGTACACTTGACCTCGACGCCTCGTATAAGCGGGCGATTGCCAGCGGCTTTGGATTTGACAATCAAACCCGTCTCTTCCCCGCCAAGTTGGGGGAAGTCCTGGAGATTGTCTGGCAAAATCAAGGTGCCGTTAATAACGGTGGTGTTGAGAACCACCCATTTCACGCACACGGTCGACATTTCTATGACATCGGTGGTGGGGATGGGTTGTACAATCTGACAGAAAATGAGATCCGTTTGAAGGATACCCATCCGGTATCTCGCGACACAACTATGTTGTATGCGTACCGGAAGAAAACGACTGCTCTCCAACCATCTGGCTGGAGAGCGTGGCGTATCCGTGTTACGGATGCTGGTGTATGGATGGTACATTGCCACGTCCTTCAACACATGTTAATGGGCATGCAGACAGTCTTTGCCTACGGCGACCAGGTGGATATTAAGGCGCAGTCTGGCGCACCTGACGAAGGCTATCTGACGTACGGTGGCTCGGTATATGGAAATACCACGCATTCCCCACCCGTACAGCATTTCTTTTGATTGGCTTGCCAGGCATGAACTAAGACTTGTGACTTGTCAAGACTTATAATTGAAGTTATGATATCTAATAGCGAGTAATGATTACAGTCAATTTCTACTTCTATCTTTGATTGGGTAGGATATTCTATACAATTAGAGTAATCTGTATACTCTGTGACTCAACTCTTTCTTTTCGAAACGGAATTTTTTAAAAAGGCTGTAATAAAAGTCCCAATTCTAGAATCTAGATCAGTTTATAGACTCTTAGCGTTATTATAAGATAGAGTGAAGCAGTAAAGTTGTTAATCTTTATCTGATATCGATTTATTCTCCGCTTAAGTAAATTTTCTGCCGGCGGTATCAGCTGGTCAAGGGAGGGATACAGTTTAGGATAGGAAGGGAATATCGGAAGTATAGTATCTATCACATTGTCAGACGAATGTGTCAAAACCAGCGACTTGTGAATCTGAATCAATCAATCAAGATTCTATTGACATGTTCGTGTCTAACTACTGAACATCTGACTGAGTCTTTACATTAAACTTCAAACCACTGCTCATGTGGGAGCTGGTTGTTCGCAATATGATTGCTTTCCGCCATATGTACTAGATATAGGAAACACTCTCTCAATGAGACGTTACCCCTGTAGTTTCCATCTTCCACCTCTTTCACTTCAGTGCCGTTCCTTATGGGTCTACTGAAAGCTATTGTCCACTCCCCGCCTATTATCTCTTGTTTAAAAAAAGTTTTTCTGTCATACGTGGACAAAAACCCATACTTCAACTTGGCCGTAACCATGTATCCAACAATTTTACCTTGTTATTTAAGTTAGTGATATCGCTATCTATATCTCAATTATGTTTGTACATACCAAAAAGTCGTCGCAGGTGACGGTGGTTTTGGTATGCGGCTGCAAGATCATGTTGATCTATCCATGGGGTTTTTAATTCCCCTACGAAATGCAGCAGACTGTTGAGATCCATAATGGCCACATCCGGTACTTTTCCTTTTATGAGCCTGTCACCAGTGGACTTGTAATCCCCGAAGCGTGTCTTTGACCCAGTCGCCGCGAGGACGGCTGTCATTGCTTGTGACAGCCTCTCAGTAAATCGAGCTTGTACACCAGTCTCGTCCCCGACAACGAATTGCTCCTTAGATAGTAATGTCGGTTGTTTGCTCGCTTTGAAGCCCAATACTGGACCCCCGTTCCCAAGGTTTAACGCTACAAGATTCTGCCTGGCCTTTTTCTCAAAGTCGCCCCAAGGGACTAATGGCCCGATGAAAGTCTCGGGATGCAAAGCATGGGATTTAGTCTTGTGTATGCCGAAATTAAGATCTGGCAAAGAGTCTCTTTAATGGCCTGCTTGGCCCTCTGGGCAATTACACTTGGCATTTTGAAGATTGGTTTTGGCTTGGGTTTCCATACTTACTTTGGTATCCTGGCTTACTGCCTACTACAGGGGAAATCAATTCACTCTCAAGACTCTGCGTCGCGCCCATAACACGCCGCGACATATACGTGCGCATGCTCTAATTTACATAATTATGTTAGAGTATTAGTCACCCACTGGAATGCATGGTAGCTTGACGTCGTGATGATAAGTTTTGGACTCCCCCGCGCTGTCTAACCCGCGTCTTTTGTTCGACACCCATGCTCCGCAGGATATCCCTCTCCGCCATACTGAACTACAAGATGGATGATAATGGAAGGGAGTTCTTTGTAGGTTGGGAGTCGAAGGCTATTGGTCTACGTGTCGACAATATTTCG
This sequence comes from Aspergillus caelatus, assembly GCF_009193585.1. Taxonomy (NCBI): domain Eukaryota; kingdom Fungi; phylum Ascomycota; class Eurotiomycetes; order Eurotiales; family Aspergillaceae; genus Aspergillus; species Aspergillus caelatus. The sequence continues at coordinate 51,045 of NW_022475377.1, forward strand.
AGTACGTGGGTGTTGGACGAGAAGCTGGCTGAACTGTATCATCAGCACACAGCTTATGAACATCATCTGCGTCCGAGAGTAGCGGCGGCCTACGGAACTTTCAGCTGCCATGAGTTGAACGATCCATCATGTGAAGCGATAATCAAGGTTTTCATGCAGTACGTTCTCGTTGCCCTTTCCTACATATGATAAGTCCTCATCCGCGACAAGGATCACGTACGATGGGCTGGAGTACACATCTCCAAGTGAAAGAGCCCGTCTTGCCTCTCAGAAAATACCTAACTTTGGGGAATACCAATTGGAAGCCCTCAAGGTCCTTACCGAAAATGCATGTAGCTCCGCCCCAAAGCTGCTACACGTGAAGAAAGATGAACAGGATCACACGGGCCCAGTTCCGGGCGGTTTGCTCCTTTATCTCCTGATCCAACGCCCCCCAGGAAAGTATTTGAACCAAGAGATCTTCTGGAGTATGGACAGACAGGGTAGAAACATGGTCCGTGTCGCCTTCAAGCAGGCGTGGTTGTGAGCTTTGCCCCCTTTCCCTCGACATTCAATATTTTCTAACAATATTATCCTGGACACTAGGGACTGCGTTGGCGCTGGGTTCAAGCCAGCCATGTCAGCCACCGAGAATCTCATCTGGGATGATGATAACAGCAAGATGTGAGTGCAGTGATTACAATTATATGCTAGAAATTATTTTGTTGCCCTGAACAACCAGCTAACATAAGACCTGTGTACACCTTGAGCAGTTACATCATGAACTTCGAGGACGCTGATCCCTCGGATCAGAATACTGTCTGGAGTGATACGCAGTGGATTCCCTGGGATCTAGCAAAGGTGCCACGAGAGTATGATTGGGTAATCGACGAAGCTATCCGTCCGGACATGTCACAGTGGACTCTTTGAGATAGGGCAATGAAACTGTTGGGAGTCGGCCACGAATATTCTATCTGCAGGGCGTGGAACTCGGTTCAATAAAGGATTTTTCTTCTTCTAAAACGGCTCAGATACCAACTTTAGCAAATCTAGAGTGGACTACGATATTGACGAAATGCTCGCAGACACTAGGGGGTAAATTGACTGAGTGTACATATAATAAATGAGATGAGTATACTAGATAAAAATAGCTGTCTGTAGCACCGCCTTTCTTAACGCCATTGCATATAGATGCCATTAAGAAACACTGGCATCAGCTACTAGAAGGCAAATCTAAATGGAGAATACAGACATACAATAGTACTATGGACCTTTATTTTTAAAGATAATTACACAATTCTGTCCGATTCACAAAGTATGATTGTAATTTGGCCCATCTTCTACAATAAATGTGGTAATACAGGTCACTGTAAATGTTATTTCTCACTGTTGCTGATTCTTATTAAGGATCTCAGCCCCATTATACTTTCTATTAGTGGGGACCTCTTTATATCCCCCGGACATTCGATTGGTGGCGGTAGCTGTGTTTCACAGAAAGATAGCCTGTCCTGTAATAGACGTTGTATCTAAGGTATACCTAATATATCCTATTTTCACAACTTGATCCAACCGTCCTTTGACTATTAAAGTGTAATATGTGTAGGCTCTTGTAACTACAATGTTCAAACCTACTTACATATTCTACTCTAGTTGGATTCGGGCTCGGAACCATGAAGCATAGACAGGACTGATGAGCTCGGTTAATTGTATGACCAAGTGTAAGGAGACGGGGCTCTTGGCCTTGTGAATAAGGACTCAATTATTCGTAAAACATCGCTATCCTTGATGTATAACCTTTAGTCTTCTTTTCAATGTTTTTATCCTATAGAACCATCTCACAGGTACTATTGTACCATTCATTCTTCTTCTTGGGTGACCGACAGACAAAAATATCAACTCAAAGCCGTTTCACCATGTTGTATCTTGGGATCGAGAAATGTGATACGACCAGAAGAATGACCAAGGGCGAGTGTGGAGTTATAAGGCGCACTGCTCTTCGCGCGGTGTTTTCTATCAAGATGACGCCAAGGTGTTGGAATGACAGGAAACAAGATGTGACCTGGTATGTATGGGTGAGTAATATGACGGTTCGTACGGGTCGGGCCGCCGGAATGGGCATCTGTGCGCTGTGTCAGGTCTCGTATCAAGATGAATACGGGGGAGGTATCATACTAGATGCTAAATATAGCAGTGGCTACCTAGAATGAGGCTAGGATGTTGCCCTGCTGTAGTAAGCAAAGCAAGTGGGGTAATAATGATCATAATCACAGCCTCACCTGCGTGTCACAGACACTCGATTCTGAATGATTATCAGTTGCTGAAGGGGCTCCATATGCACTGAACGACATGCCGGAGGAGTCTCCTGTCTATAAAGTGGTGGTTCTTGGCGACGGTGCCGTTGGCAAGACTGCCTTCACCCTCCAGGTATGCTCCAGCGTGGGACTCGTTGAGGCTGGTGAGTCACTAATGCTGAAGCACTTAAACCCCCCAGCTGGTCTCGCAAGCCTTCGTCGGAATATACGATCCAACCGTCGAAGACAAGTATCATAAGCAGCTCCTCGTCGATGGCCGGCGATGTGTGGTGGAAATTCTAGACACCGCCGGGCAGGAAGAATACTCGGCGTTTCGCGAAATGTGGATCCAGCAAAGCGAAGCATTTATCGTGATGTATAGCGTTACCTCGAGCATGAGTTGGGAAGGGGTGAGGAGATGGCTGCAGCAGATCCGGGCAGTTTGCGAGCAAGTTACGAAAAAGGCAGGTCTACCACCCCCAGTGTCGCTCTCAGAGGTGACGTGCATAGTCGGTAGCAAGACCGACGATGTTGGAAAGCGGACCATAAGCACGCAGGAGGGCTTTGCCCTGGCGAGGGAGCTTGGATGCCCATTCTTTGAATGTTCCAACTTTATTTACGACCAGGTCGAAGCGCCAATAGTCGAAGTAGTACGCAAACTCGAGCTACAGAGAGCCAAAATCAACAAGGTCGACGCCATCAAAGCTGAGGTTGCAAAGATGGAAGCCGCGATCAAACCGACCACCAAATCGCTCCACGAGTCGCTCGGTCGATTCCTGTTCTCTCGGTTTCGTAAGGGCGGTTCTCGAGCACTCGTATCCTAACCTCAGTCGCTCACATATAGCACCCGACTTCCACAACAGGTTCTTCTGTGTCAGATGATGATCCAGGCGGTGCGTTTGAACAAGACAGCAGAGGTAAGGCGACTACTGGCGATGGGGGCAGATCCAAATGGCATCGCAGGGGTTGAGAGCAGTCCTCTCTCGACTGCCGCGGCCTTGGGCTATAAAAAGATGGCAGCTCTACTGCTAAGCCTTGGAGCAGCCATCAATGCGCGTGATGCGCGTGGGGCCACAGCTCTTGTGCTGGCCGCCTCTGAGGGCCATTTGGCAGTCGTGAAGTTGCTAGCCGAGCAGGGTGCGCAGATCAATGCTCTAAGTAATATTCAGGGAACGCCTTTGATCGCAGCAACGTTTCGTGGTCATGTCAAAATCGTCTCGTATCTGGTTCAGCAGGGAGCAAATATCAATGCCCGAGGAAGCCAATACACGACAGCGCTTCATACTGCCGCGGTGGTAGGCAAGGAAGGCATGGTTGGGATATTTCTCGATGCAGGTGCCGATTCGACGAGCCGGGATGAAGAAAATCGCAGTGCATTGTATCTGGCAGCATCTCTAGGTCATGTTGCAGTGGTTCAGTTACTTCTGCTGCGCGGTTCCACGGCGATCATTAATGAAGTCCATTTCAAGTATGGCAGCGCCCTGGATGCAGCCTACGCCAGTTCGCACTTCGCCGTTGCCAAAGTGCTTCTACACTTTGGCGCAAAAGAGTCCCTCAATCCAGCATCTACCTTCTCGGTCGCTATTACGAGTGGTGTGGAACACGAGGATATAGGCCCGGCTAGTGATCCTTCCGGAATAGTAACGACTTTGCTGCCTTCTTCAACTGGTAGTGTGTCGGCTCGGTCTTCCAAACCAACATCAAGCGACTTCGCTCGTCCCAGCCACCGTGATGGCTTTAAGATTGCCATCATATGCGCCTTGCCCCACGAAGCCGATGCTGTCGAAGCCGTATTCGATTGCTGCTGGGATGGTGACGGCGAGCAGTACGGCAAGGCCGAGGGAGATACAAACACGTACACTATGGGGAAGATCGGGCGTCACCCCGTGGTTCTTGTACACATGCCCAGCATCGGGAAAGGCGCGGCCTCCAGTGTGGCGTCGAATGTGCGGAATAGCTTTAAGAAGATCGAATTAGCGTTGGTTGTGGGAATATGCGGCGCAGCTCCTCAGACTCCCAGCCACGAGGAGATCCTCCTGGGCGATGTCGTGATCAGCGATGGAATCATTCAATATGATCTGGGCCGGCGTCTCCCTCATAGCTTCATCCGGAAGGATACTCTGCTAGACAATTTAGGTCGACCCAGTCCACGCATCCGCGGTCACCTAGCCAAGCTTCGCGGTCGACGGAGCCAAGTGCAACTGCAAGAGGAACTTATTCTTCATCTCACCGAATTGCAAGAAAGGTGGCCAGACCAAAGTCTAGAATCTCCGGGGATTGAACAAGACCAGCTATTCCAATCGACATATCATCACCAGCATCACCGGACACCGTGTTCTGTCTGTTCCGTTAACGTGATAGAGGATTACAAAGATCACTTAATATGTCAGGAAGCCCTGCACATGACCTGCGACGAGCTCGTTTGTGATCCGAAGATGACCATCTCTCGCATTAGACACCAAGTCGCCCTTGATGGGAATGGAACCATCACGCCCCGCGTCCACTACGGACTGATTGCTTCCGGGGATAGTGTGATTCGCTCCGGCGTAGATCGAGATATCCTCGTCAAACGAGATGGGGTCATTGCCTTTGAAATGGAAGGGGCAGGGGTCTGGGATAATCTACCGTGCATTGTTATTAAGGCCGTTTGCGATTATGCCGACAGCCACAAGAATAAACACTGGCAGAATTATGCAGCTGTGACGGCGGCAGCTTGTACAAAAGCATTTCTCAGGACGTGGGTAACGAATAATAGTAGTACGACCCTAGAATGAGTATTCCGTAGGAAAGCAACCTTATACCATAACATAGAAATACTCTACATAATATATTGATTTATAAGGCTAAAGCTCAAATTTATCGACTCTTAATTTAGTAGCATGGAAGGGCAAGGACACACAGTTGGATGCCGCCGAGATATTGATCGAAGCAGTTTACATCGCCATTGCTTTGATATTGAGAGAGCCTAGGACAGGTCTACCTGGCCACCTACATAAGACACGGGGGTCCCAATAGCACAATTGGTACCAAGCAACAATGAGGCTATTCAAAAGAGAGGTAGTAATAGTGATCCTGTCATAAATAGGCAGTTGTGATCGTAACTTTTCGGGAAATGCCAAACCCTCACCATCGAGGCAACGCTGATCCAATTAGCACTCCACTTAACAAGAGAGCCCGGTATAGCCCATGGCTAGCATGAATCAGTATGAAGTCGGACCGGGCGTCTAGTACTACTTTTATATGCTTCTCTTTGTAGCGCTGTGTATAAGGTTTCACTCTCATCTTCGTCCCGTTTGCCCTGTCCATTACTTTTGCTCACGGCCAATTTTTCTTTGTCCCCCTTTTCTGGGGCTTAGACCCTGATGTTACAGATCCTGATGCTAAGGCCCAATGCCATAGCCGACGAAGAAAAGACGTTGGACCTTCTTTACCAGTAAATCGAGGTCTTGCAACAGCAACTAACGACACATAAACATATCAAACCATCGTACCGCCGGCTTTCCCACCACTCATCGCCTCTGACATGATCAAACATGTTTAATACCCTAATTACAGTGATCGTGGCTCTATGCCTATCTGTGTCGTTTACAGGAGTATTCGCTACGCAACCGGGGGTTGGCGCTCAAGATGCCCCAAACGGAGGTGGGCAAAAGAAACCGCTGAGCCAGTATACACGAGACATACACGACCAGTGTCAAAATATTCAGATACTCCCGTTGAGAAACATACAGAATATTCCACCAGCACCAGGCAGGCCTGAGGATAGATTTGCACTAGAACATAGTGAAATCAATGTGACAGACGTCCAACCACAGCCACCCCCTCCAGCAAGGCTAGTGGCAAGCTGTGGATCCCCCAGTCGACGACGCAGGACGGAGCTACGCTTAGATAACTGTCTGGGTTGGGATGCAGCGGGTGAAAGACTTATCGCACAACCGAAGTATAACCATTCCCGTCCATTCGCGGTGCACAGCGGATATTGACAACTGTAGTGGGTACGGACTGCAAAGAGGTGGCTGCTGGGGTTGTAAATATTTCCCAATCTCCAGGGCGAAATTCCGCGTCGTATGTTTTTGTGACAATGTGACCCAAGGTCTCATGACGGTTATCCCCGGGATTGATAGGATGGCGGCTGGGAAGACCTTCGCTCAAGGTAAGGATTCATTGGAATGTCCAATATGTTCGACCTCACTAACCCTTTCTACGCAGATGGCGTGTGGAGATTGATCAATGGTCAGCTTCAGTGCCAGAATTGGGGATCTTGAAGAGACCCTTGTGTTGTACGGTTCTTAGGTGTCTATGGAAACGAGATTGCCATTGCTATCTCATAAGTAGAATGCTTTACGATTCTAAGGCACTTATAACGAATGCGAAACAGTGGTATCACCGTATAGATAGTAGGATTTCGTCCCAGTTTCCTGGCTCAGCCTGATCAACGTGTACACCAACCTATGCTTCCGTGAAGTCCTTGATAGCCCCGACGATCTTGGCAAACGGAGACCCGAACAATCGCCAAATTTTGCCCGGAATAATACGCAACAAATTCCACGATGGTTCTTCTAGTCCCAATCAATGGTAGCTCCCTTAATTCTAAAATCCTTCCAGTTAAACACCATCCGGGATCTTGTTGTCAATGGTGGGTGCGCGTGTTTTACCCAAGGGAGGAGGGTAATATGTCTATGAGTAAGGCGGGAATATATATATCTCTTACCGAGATGAAGAAATTCCAGGAAAGGTGTAATAATCTTGGATTAGGAGACCGGAAATGACCATACCACGAATCTTAGCAGTGCCACAAATCTAAAAGTCTCCTTGAACCTTTATTTTACAATTTTCTTGAATTTTTCTGATGCCGGTTCGCCGTCATTTCTTCGTCCGAATAGTCTCGGGGACAAGAACATCACGTGGCCCGGAGGTTCAACCCAAACAACCAAGGAATGTGGCTAGAATATCGTCGATTTCAAACGCGCTAGGCCGAACGTCGACTAGGCCAGATACGTAGCTCTCGATCCAAGGACACTAGCTAAAATAACGTACGGCGCTCTCTTGTTTCCTCCCTCTCTTTCTCTCTATACCTCTGTTTCTCTCTTTCTCTCCCCTTCCCACCCTCATTCTCGCTCCATCCTTGGCATCATCGACCCGGAAAGCCGAATTATGGGTCTGCACAAACCCAATCATCATGCGAATCTTCTCCAATATGTCGCGCGAAGCACGCGTCCGTGCTCCCATGATGGGCCCCAACAGGTCGGCAACTGGATTGAATGTGCACACGAACTCGACAAAGTCAGTGCGTCGACCCCTGGCCTGGCACCATCAATAACTACGACATGAGCTTGGATTGCTCAAGTCGAATGGCTGCAACCGAGGGGAGCAGGGAACATAATGCAAAACAAGACACGGAATTCTTCCTGCGACGGGGACAGGCGATGTTCAAAAGGCTTCAATTAGGATTAGGATCAAGAATGCATATTGTGAATGGACATCGAGGCACCAGGCCGGTAACCCATCAACATTCGAAACAGAGATCAGCAGAGGCATCCATCATTTGAGGAACTCCCTTGCGATTCAATCTGCGACATCGGCATACGGGCCCTCATCCAGCTGAAAGCCATGGACCTCCTGTCCGCCAATCCTTTCAGCCATACGGAAATCCTGTACGACCATCACTTGGGCTATATTGGTAGACTGCTCCACAGCAATGACCTGGAGGCGGAATGGCTGGCGACTCCGGCACAATACTAAATCCTGAAGTCGGACGAAATGCCCTGATGCAAGATCCGTCGGATCTCGCCTCGACAGTCCGCGCCCAATGTGAATGGAATTCGGTCGAGCTGGACGCAGATCAGCTCCCACTATGAGTTTTCAGCTTTCTTGACTCGAGGGTGAATCCGCAGATTGTTCTAAACCAGTAAAACACAATGTGGCCTTCGTACGGTCTTTTGTTCGGATCCCCGATCAGGCCAGTCATGTCAGCGGGTGATGCATCAGACACGGGAAATTCATTGGGGTATCAAGTCGATTGGAAGCGATTTTTCTTTCCCCCTCAATTCATTGCTGACGGATGTTTCAGCGGAGGATGATCTGGCCCAATTGATTGTCTATCGCGACCCCAGCACCGCCAGCTATCGCTTGACACTACATGAACGGCGGGGAGCCGTCGACGGGATCTTCCTCAAGATTATGAAGCGCAACTTGGTCCTGCTAATTGCCGTTTACCCTTACCAGATCACACTCCACTGGCGGCGTATCCACGTTTCCCCAACGATGCAAACGGCATGCCCAGCAGCGTTGCACTGTTATTCCGGTGCCAGCGATGTTCTCTTCGCGGCCGTAGAGTGCGACGCAGGCTTCCCAGATGTCACCTCGTGCGTGGGATACCTAGACCACCCCTATCCGCCCAACCGCCTCACCACCTTCCATTAGTCGACATCCTCGCATGACCACCTGGGATATAACACTTCATCCCAGGGATTTGCAACGCCCCCTGTGTCGGATTCAGGATACTCTCTGGATTCTAATGGAATAGCCCTTTCGGTTTGTTTCTTTTCTTTGGATGCCCAGCAGATATGTCTGATATTGATTTGGAGGTCTTGTTACATATATCAATATGCTGGTGCTTCCCTACTTGTATACTTGTAATGAAACAATGTCATTACTGACCTCCCCGTGCGGACCTTACCAAGACAGCGTATACTTAGTGCAACTGTGCACTTAAGATAAATGGCTCGGAAGAACGTTTAAGAGTCCGTAGCGCCGCCATGCGGGGTAAAGCACCCTGAGTCTGCAATCACTACGCATAGAGTGGGTTTCTCCAATGCCCTCACAAGCTAAATGAACGATTCAGAAGTATGGCTCTGCATGATGCGTCCACGACTAGCGACCGACAGGAACAGTACCACTTGGTTCGGAAATACGGGATATGCCTGGAAGGGCCAACCCTACCGGAGACGTGGCCTGCGAAGTACCAGTCGCTCTTTCAGCTGGTTCGCGAAGCGGACAAAATCCGATATGATAATTACAAGCACGCTGGACTGGAAAATCCAGCTCGATCGCCGGTACCTGTTGACGAAATATGCGCTACAGTCAGGGGACTTGTTCAGACAGCATATGGCTTGCGTCGATCCTGGGCTAGTGATGACATGTGGAGAGGAACGATACAGAGACTAGTTGTCGAACGTTTTAATAGAAAACGAGAATGGTAAGAGACCTTTCATGCATAGTCTCACTGCTCACAATTCTATAATGCTGACTGAGATTGCCAGTTGTCTCTGCGGCAAAGATTACTGGATGTCAGACTTACTCGCTCCGCTTCACAATTCCCTCGCCTCAGACAGTGTTTGCAATTGTGCGGAATCAGAGGCAATGGGATTTTATGTATGAATTGAGGTTCTTCCATAAGTATATCCTTTTTCTTATAGTTGCTAACCGAGGTTATAGCCCGCTCTGCTTCTTCAATTTGCAAGCCAGCAAAACTGTCGCGTTGTGAACGAGTTTAGCCCGGATAGCGACAGAAGGATCCTCTCTAACCAACCGACTCCTCTTGTTCTTGGGCTGCGGAAAAGCTCCCAATTTGAGTTGCTATTATCTCGTTTCCCGGATATTCAAGCTACCGCGATTGAAGATAACGAGAGGGTAATATTCCCCTTTCTGCTTTTGGGGTCCCAGGCAGAGAAGCATAGCGTAGGATTCGAGTCAATCGAGAGACAATCAGCATTCGCAACCATTTCTCTGCTGGCTATACAAAGGGACCTGTCATTGAAGCGTCGTTTTAGGACATGTCCTATAGTGTGGTTGCTGGCAAACCAAGGAGATGAATGCAAAGTTTATGCCGCTGTTCCTGATGGATTGCGCTCAGTAAGTCCATACAACCATGATATATATGTGTGTGCAACATGAACGAAACTACGACTGATGACTGGGATATTTGCAGCGAATCATCGAGCTATGGGGAGGATCAATCCTGAGACATGACTACGCTCTGCAGCTCCTTCTTATAGTCGATATGATATGCGATTGGGCTAAGAATATCTTCAAAAAAACTATCATGGAGAAATTAGGAGCACCAGTACTTGATCGCCCTGAAAAGTCACATGGTGCGACTCGTACGGGGCAACCTAACAATGAGCTGGATGAAATTGGAGAGTCTCTTAGTGGGACAAAGCTCAGCGAAACCACACGAGCTAGCAGTGACCAATTGAAATGGTCTAAAATTGCTCATATACGATCGGAAACGGATGTACGATATCAGTTTCGGTCGATATCACTGCCAGAGTCGAAAAAGGGCCTTACTCGAATATTGTTGGCTATCGGAGGAACGCGTCACTTTTATCAGGCAGCTCAGCAGCTTTTATCTCTTTTCAATCTAGATGGTCCACTCATTATAAGAGCAGAACAAATCTACCATTTACACAGCACGTGGACCAACACGCCGTATGATAGCCTATCCAGTGATCCTGAGATACATTTCGCTAGTCTTTCTTTCCGTCCTTTCTTTGACGTCATGACCGGCCAAATGACTCAGGAGCTATCATGTATTACCGCATCAATTCTCTCGATGGAGCTTCTAGTCGGTATTCTAACCGAAACGGAGAAGAAGCAATTCTGCGAGGATGGTATAACGCCGACCCTACTCCTTCCTCAAACAATTGCATTACTTCGGGATATCTCTGCCCTTGAGTTGACACAGGCTGCGTTTCAGGACTTGCATCTGCATTTACATGCCTTCAAACAGATAGCGGGTGTCAACAACTGGGTGGAGGATCGAACCAAGTCCCGAATTCTCGAGACATTCTGGGCTGTAGCAGATGGTCAGGAACTTTCCTTCTGGAGGTGTCCTCACCAACTATGCTCTAGTGTGGAAAGAACGGCATTCCCCAACTCGACAGAAGAGGGACACATTCTACGCAGGCTAGTACAAGGTCCTTGGCAGGAACAGCCATGTATTGTCGCCAAACTAAGGGATGGCGGGGCGGCGGTGCTTTACTGCTGTGTTATAAGGAAGGATGAGAATCCCGAAGACCTCCCAGCAATCGGAAGGAAGATCCATAGATTTCTCTACCGTCTGCCTGGCTCAATAAATGGGGTCCAATACACTTCAGGTGATAAAAGTGTTTTGACAGATTGGGCTAATTTCCTGGTCCAGCATCAGTCATGTTGATATACTATGATTCTAGAAAATGTCCACAGGTCGAACCGTACACGCTGAATAATTCAAATTCTCTTTTTTCTCGTGAAACAATGGTCTAATTATCATTTTTATGTCTATGTTTGTGTATCCCAGCTTGTCTAATTAACTACCTATATACGCAAAGCCAAGCCTCCACTATTCACGTCACTAGCAGGCATTCTCCACTAAAGGAGAATATATCAAGGACAAGGGTGATCTTGTGTGTAGTAAATATACATGGTTTACATAGTCCTTGACTGACGGATGTCGGATCTAGGATACCGGATGCTGGATGCCGGAGCTCGGCTAAAATGTCATACTATTATATCTTCTACTTGGCGGAAGGGGCTTGAGCACTGCCGATCCACCGATGTGAAAAACCACGAGGAGGTACAAGTTATGATTTTTCAAATAAAAATGCAAAATAGCTAATGCTAGATTACCCCCTCGTTGTGATTCCACTATGGCACTGAACAAAAAGAAGCTCACTGATATCCAGCAAGTCTGCGATGAACAAATTGAGGATATTTCATTTGACCCGGTATCTCAAAAACAACAACAAGGCTATCACGCATCGACACCTCAAGATATCAAATTGGATCGCCGGCTTAACCTCAAGCTTGACTGCTTTATTATCTCTGTCTTAACAGCTGGCTTTCTGGTATGGTCTCCCGGGCACGCCGCCTCTGCACTTCGATACCACATAAGATCACTGCTGAATATGGTTAGCTGCAAGCAGTAGACAAATCGAACATAAGCAACGCTGCTACCACGAATAGTACGTGAAAGCCGAACATTGCAGCCCTCAAACCCCCCGGTGACCCCAGAGAAAAATGCATCCTAACAGGCCAAGCGCAGCTTTCAGCCAGGACTTACATCTGAAGCACAATGACGTGCCCAACGCTGTATCTCTCTATGCCGCTACTTTCATTCCATGCATGCCCATTTCGGTCATGCTCGGGAGGATTGTCGGGCCTCGTTGGTGGCTGCCGTTTATAATGGCAGCTTGGGGGGTGGTGACGATCACTCAGGCGGTGATGAAAAACCGTGCACAGATGATGGCCCTCCGCTTGCTTCTCGGCGTTTTTGAAGCTGGATATGTTCCGACCGCATACTACTATATCGGCACGTTATATCCTGCATACCAAGCTGGATTCCGGATGGGCATGATGGCGCTTAGCTTTGCGTTCTCTGGGGCATTTGCTGGTCTGATAGCTTATGGATGCTTCCAAATCCGGTCATCGGTGTGGAAGGACTGGCAACTTCTTTTCCTCGTTGAAGGAAGCGTCACTATATTTATCGCCGTCCTGGCGCTGGCAATATTGCCGCACAAACTGAGAAAAGCGTGGTTTTTGAATGAAGAGGAGCGCGCACATGCGGTCCGGCGCATGGCTACTGATGCAGGGCTGGATGAAGATATGACGGGGGCTAATGCTGAGGAACAGGCCCATCACATCACCACGAAGGATATCATCAGGGCTTTGAAGGACTGGAAGAAAATCCTTATCATTGTGTGCAATTTGTGTGCCACTACGCCTGCATATGGCTTCGCCATCTTCCTACCACTTATGGTCAAGGGTATGGGCTATGAATCAATTAAAGCGAATTTGATGACTGTCCCCCCATTCATGGTGTACGTGACCCTCTGGGAAATAACGCTGGTCGCCTAGCTAATTAGTCTTAGGGGTGGTGTCGGCCTCCTGACTATTGTCTGGCTCTCGGACCGCCTGCACGAGCGCTCCGGCTTTGCCATTTTATCGATGTTGATCTCGATCGTTGGGTATATCGTTCTCATCGCCAGCAAAAGTAACAAGGTTCGCTACGGATTCCTACACGTTGCCCTTATCGGCTCAGGTACGGCAAACCCGCTCATTGCTGCATGGCTGACGGACAACACACCCGATCATGCAACGCGTGCGGTCACGATGGGTCTATTCGGGCTGACCAATCTATCTGCAGTCATTGCGGGGCAGATATTTAGAGAGAGCTATGCCCCATCGTATCGTATCTCCGTGATCGCTGTTTTGATCATCGTGTCATTCGGATTGCTTGGGTTTGCGGCGATTCGCTGGTTGTATATGCTAGAGAACCGCAGGCGAAAGAAGGAGACAGAAAACTGGACTGCAGAGCAATATGAGGCAGAGAGATATAGCTCAGACCGGATCGGCCATGAAAAGAAATATTTTGTGCTTAGATACTAGTGCAAGAAGCGGACTAGCATCCTATACATTCCAGTTTACCAACTATAGTAGGACCCTGAGGTTCACTGACCGCAGTAGAAGCTTGCCAATAAGCATGTAGTTCCATCCATGCGGCGTCTAAGGATAATCTAAAACGCCTTTCTGGAATGAAGGAACCCGCCACTCAGTTCTAGGACGTGGACGATATATCGGCAAGCTAATGACAATGAATTGTCGAGATTGTTAGCTAGATACTTGGGAGGGAGGAATAATCTTACCGAAACGGTTCCATGATGAAAGGTGACCTATTTTCTCAATGTAATACACCACCCAGAAAGCTCGGCTACGAACGGCATAGTATTATTACTATAACGGCAATTCGCGACTAATACTCTCTATTCGGAATATGTAAACATGGCCATACCTGATTGTTATGGTGTGCTTCACTTTAATCTTGGAACATACAACGTGGCTGATGGTGCCTCCTATCCTGTGAAACATGTTGAGATCCACTGGGTATGCTTCATGGCATGAATTCATATGTACATATTCAAATTGCAAAATGTATACTTTCTAACGAATAGCATTCCGAGGAGCTATAAGGTCGTGTGTTACGGCCGAGGGTAAAATTTCATAGGGCAAGTAGTCAGGCCGATCTCTGGTAGCCGGGCATAATGAATCTCCCCATCGACCTCAAAGTCGACGGTATTATCCAACAATGTCTCGAGGTAGATTCGCAGCATCATACGTGCTAGGACCATGCCAGCACAGCGGTGCCTACCGTGGCCGAATCCAAGATGTGTCGAGATATTCTCCCTGTGCATAATGAACTCATCAGGGTGTGGAAACTGATCCGGGTCGCGGTTCGCGGCCGCATAAACGACAGTGATCGGCTGGTTCGTTAGGTCAGTTTTGATTCTGTCAATGATATTGCAGAGCCTGGAGACATACTTCATCGGGCGGAACCTTGGTACCTGAAATTTCGACTTCATGCAGCGCTGTTCGAGAGAAGCCACGGTAGGGGACATATAATCGAATGAACTCCTCAATGGCCGCTGGTAGAAGCTTTTTGTCGTTGCGTAGCCTATTTTGCAGCTCCTTGTCCTTGCTCAAATGGTTCGTCATTGACGAGATGATGATGCTAGGTGCAACCATCGCAACGATCAATATCTGGCGAATGCAGCCACTGGAGTTTGTCAGCACAAACGGAACCAAAAATGAACTGCCTCAATAGACCTACACTAAATTGTGATCATCCAAAGGATTGCCATCATGATCTCTCTCAATTAGCAAGCTCGACGCTGGATCCTCTTCCGGATTAAGAAGGTTATCTTTCCGCGATGCAATCACGCGCCTGGCAATCTCGTAGAACATATCACTGGACGATTTCACCAGTGCCCAGTTCTGTGTCCGCCACGCCGTTACAAATGGAGTGATTGCGCTGGTGAGGAGCTTTGAATCTTGCTCGTCCAGATTCAGCCACTCCTTTTCAACCCAGCCGGAAAACTGTGCACCAAATTCCTCATATATGTCACCATGGCCTTGTTGGATCAAGCGGCCAAGCTCACGCTCAGCATGGCTTCGCAGGATCGGTTCCAACCGTCTCAAACGAGCAGGCTTGAGGGTTCGATCTACAGCAGTGCGATAGGGGGCGTGCTGCTCGCCATCAAATTTGAGCGGGGGTCGTCGGATTCCACGAGGATCTGCGGGCACCACCGCACACCTGGCCGAGATGAACTTTGAATTGTCGGAGGCTGTGGCCTTGACATCGGCATATCTGTCCAGCTGGTTAGTTTTCATTCTTCTAGTCTACTCGAACGAGGCTTGGCATGGGGTCACAGTCATACTTCGTCAGGATCCAATACCCACTGTGTGCATCCACATGAGCCACAGGGCAGGTTGAGCGCAAATGAGCATACTCTCTGTAGATTTTCTCTGGATCATCACTATGAACCAGGTGGCCTTGATTTACGTCCCAGTTCGCTGGGAATTCGGTATTGACTGCAGCCATCTTGTTGTCTCAGCTTGTCGCCAGATGTATTGATTGTCTTGTCTTGGCTATTTGTTTGAGCTGATCACCTAGTTCAATCCAGATTCACGAAAGTTATATAATTATGATCAGTGGTCATGAGAGCCATGGTCTACTCACACTCTGGCCGGATATCGGATGTCGGATACCGGAACAAGGGCAAGGTCGAGGTGTGTCTCTCAACCTACCAGATAAAATGGAAGCTAAGCTAGTCATGCAAGCGGGCAATGTGCGGGGAAGAAGGGCTTCCCCACATCTTTGCCCCAGGTTTCTTCTGCAGCGCCTGCTCGGGATCACACCGTTGTTGACCTTATCCAAATGCCGAAAGACACGTACGGCGAAAGAATACACCTAATGGGAAAAAGGATTACATGCCCTAAGCCATGTCGTCCATGAAAAGAAAGTTCTACGAGAGGGTATCGCAGGCCTGCGATATGTGTCGCAGGAAGAAGATGAAGTGCAATCAAAAACTTCCATGCCAAACTTGTAAAGGTATGATCCGTATCATCGCCGTATTGGGCCGGATGTTGTGATCTGACGCCCTTAGATCGTGATTTCCACTGTGTATATTCAGAGAGGAAACCCCGACGTACCAATTCATCTCGACCGCTTGATGATACCTCTCGGGTGAACGAGCCGCCCCGGTCCGACATCCGCTCCCATGATGGGTCCGAAGGAGCGAGAGCAAGTGAAACTGACCATGGAGCAGCACAAACAAGCACGATAATACCATCTAGTGACCTGCGGGAGGTTCACCAAGAAGTGGTGGAAGGGAAGAATGCGCACACAACGGGAACCGAGTTCTACGGAAATAGCTCTAACTTTGCCCTACTGAGCCAGCTTTTTGCAACAGCCAGGAAGCTCTCGGGAGCTCATCCAGATATGCCGATAACTACGGTTCATACCCCATTATCGATTGTGGACATGCTCTACGACGATCAATCCGCCATCCCTGATTCAGCTCCACCAGCTCCGGTCACGGCGGCAGGAAGGACTTCTCAACTTCCTAAAGCCTCCGAGGCTGTCTCCATCGGAAAGGAATTGCCGCCCACAACGCGGCCAACAGGTACGGGTCGGGATAACATGGTGGGACTGGGACAACCAGGGGTTTGGGATTGCTTCATTGGTAGTCCGATGAGGCTGGAGATGGAGTACGTCAATCTCTTCTTCGACAATATCCATAACTCACTTCCATTCTTGGAAAAGAAGCACTTCACTGGACGGTGTGAGCAGGAGATCTGGGTGAAGAGTACAGTCAAGCAACTGCGACGAGATCAGATGCATTTCTTCGCTCTTTATAATGCAGTGCTAGCTGTAGTAGCTCTAACAGCAAGTGCCGATGCCTTTCTTTCGTTACGTACTGAGCTTGAAATTAGTTTGACGGAACGGTCATCATGTAGACCCCCCAGAAATGCTCCCTCCTCTGTTTTTCTTTCCAAGATTTACTTTCGCAGGGCGCGTCAGTTGCTGGGAGACCTCTTCGAGGTCTGCTCCATTGAAAGTGCCCAAGCCCTTCTTTTATTGTCTATGTATTGTCAACATGCGCTGAAGCCGCATGCGTGCTATATGTACAGCGGCATGGCTGTGCGAACTGCACTTGCTATCGGCATTTCCAGCAATGATCGACACCACTCCGATCAACACAATTTGGCCAGGGCCCGGACATGGTGGGCTATTTACTACCAGGACGTCGAGGCATCCTGTCTATCAGGAAGATCTAGTACATTGGCAGAGCCCAGTGAATACGGGCCATCCTACAGCCGCATGTCAGGAGAGCTTTCTCCATCCTCTCAGAGCTACCTAGGCATGCAGGGAAGCGAAGACGCCCTTGTGACTGTCTTGGCTGACCTCTCTGTGATATTACAACGCGCGTCGAAGCGTTTATACCATTCCTCGAACATACTCTCACCGGAGAACAAGTCACAGCTAGCAACAACATTAGACCAGGAATTGCTTTGTTGGAAGCTCCATTTGCCGACGCATCTTAACTTGGATCTTGAGACCTTCACCGAGGCGGAATGGGTGAGCAAACAGAAGTTGACCTTGCAACTACGTTTTCATCACGCCCGGATGTTCATTCATCGACCCCACCTGTCCATAGCAAGTGGTGATCTTCAAGTCGATCATTTGCAGATTTGTCTCGAGGCAGCTCAGAAGACAATCACCCTAGCATATGATGCGTATCAGCATCGCCATTACTTCCGAACGTGGTGGTACAATACCTTCTATGTTCTCTATGCCAGTTTAATTATTCTCCATATCATTCTGCTCGGGTATCCGCAACTCTCGGTAGATATACTTATTCAAGATGTGCATAAGGCACTGAAAATATTGGACTCCATGAAAACTCTCAAGGTCTCCCAGCGATGCGCCGATGTGATAACTGAAATCCTTCAGGTCTCCAGATTCTTTGTCGAGAGAAGACTGGGGGAGCATCAGGCGCATAGTATCCCACTCAGTCGGGCCACAGAAACCCATAATCCACGTTTCCCGATGCACGAGGGAAGCTTGCGACGCGAGGAACAGTCCCAAATGCCGAATCCTAATCACGAAGAAGTGGTACACCTCGACTCATCGCATACTAATTTTCTTTCAACTCACGATGATCTTCTCACATTACTGGGAGATCCAGCACCGTTGGAATCTTTTGCACTAGGCCTAGGTAGTTCAAGCCCAGTAGATTTTGACTATTCAGTGTCAGTAGAGGACTATCTGGGGAATGCTTATGGGTGAAATAACCTTTCTAATGCTATAATCACCCGTTCATAACTCAGCACCAAAAGACTTTGCTACGTTAGGAACTCAGAAACGTATGAAATTGGTTGTATTCCTCGAATGGAATATTCCGCATACCATAATACATTGCCACTACATAGTCTTCTCTCGACGCCCTTCACTTCTATGTATAGTCATTCGTCAGAGACTCTTTGGTGCATTATCTATCTGGCACGACACCCCGCCGGATAGCGGCTTAGCTGTATCTAAATGGTAATTAGATCCGCAAAGACGGTCACTTCCGAGCGGAAGAACACATGGAGTCGTTGTTTCTACATCCGCCATCCGGACAAATCTTGGCACTGCATTAAATATATTCGGCAGTTCCTAGTCATGGACTGTGCCGGATGCATTGGGTGAACCCTATCATTTCATGTGTCAGTTCTGCGGCCGTCAGCTCTATACAATCTTGTCGTATTTCGATTTTTATATATATTCCACCAATTCTGTACGCCTATCAGTCTATTGCACACCGAACGCGTGATCCACATAATGTATTGGGTCGTGCTTCATGTGTTCTTATACCACATCTTACAGGTCACCGCATTGGCAGATAGCCAACATGGATCACAGCCGACGGTCACATTGAAGAATGGCACTGTTATTGGGAGGAGAAATGGCCTGGAAGGGATCCAGCGATTCCTGGGCATTCCCTATGCACAGCCACCAGTAGGACCGTTGCGACTACAGCAGGCAGTGCCCCTCAATTTATCATTTGGGACACTGAACGCAAGTAGTATGGGACCAGCATGCTACGGAAAGTCCAACTCGAAGTATAAGCAGAGTGAGGATTGCCTTACATTGAACATCTGGCGACCTGATGAAGTGGGAAAAACCGCATCTTCTCCACTTGTGCCGGTTTTCGTATGGCTCTATGGAGGTGGGCTCACAGGCGGATATGTTGTAGGTTCACGTACCACGGTGCGTCTACACAACTCTTTCTAAACGAATAGGTAGGGAGACCCACGATTTGACGGTTCCAATATTGTCACACTATCAGCCCAAATCAAAAAGCCAGTGATATTTGTGTCAATTGTATGTCTCTTGCTACCAACAATCGACTTCCTTCTAGTGTTACTTAGTAGCTGACGCTGGGTAGAACTATCGCGTTGCATCACTAGGCTTTTTGAACGGACGCCAAATGGCAGAGCTCGGTCTGTTGAACATCGGCATGTTGGATCAGCGACGGGCATTGCATTGGTTACAGGAAAATATTGCCTCCTTTGGGGGGGATCCCAAGAAAGGTAGTATCCTGATTTGCCCCTGCTAGCAGTTTACAGATCTATGCTAACCCACCCCAAGTAACGCTTTTCGGGGAATCGTAAGTCTTTTTTATTTTGGCCTTCACAAGACAAGCAATGAATGACCATGGTCCCTGTCCAGCGCTGGGGCTGTTTCTATTTACTCACATATGATGGCCTATGGTGGTCGTGACGACGGCCTATTTCGAGGGGCCATTCTAGAGAGCGGGGGAGCATTTCCCCTCACGTTGCCAAATACAACTTCATTCCAGCAGACTTTCGACAGTTTGATTACAAATACCTCCTGCTCCACGCTGGCTGAATCGTCTGCAGCGGAACAGCTGGACTGTATCAGGGCCCTTCCAATCGACACGTTTCTTTCAAGCGTTGGCGATAAAACGGGCCAGTCGATTGACGGAACCTTCACGGCTACATCTGTGCAATTTGCATTTCCAGCAGGGAAATATGTAAAGGTGCCTACTATTGTTGGGAGTAAGTCCTACCACCCCAGAAGAATATATCTATCAGTGCTGTTATTAATGATATCGGAAGCGAATACTGACGAGGGGACCACTTCGGCTCCAACTGGGATCAACTCCACCGATGAATTGACAGGCTTTTTAGGTCAGCCTATATCTTCATGGCTAGCAGACCCTTAGTCCACCGACACTAATGAACCCCTAGCTGACGGTTATTTTCGGCCGGAAACTCTCCCTGACTATGTAGTGAAAGATCTGCTAAACCTTTACCCGAATGATCCCCGCGAAGGATGTCCATATAATACTGGAGATGCTATGCTTAGTTCGGGTATGCTAGACAAGAAAGCGTGCTCGATATTTGGGGATATTGTGCAGATTGGCCCAGCACGCATGATCGCCGAAGCACTTGCCCAACACAACGGAGACAACCCCGTATATCGTTTTCGATTCAACCAGCTCCCGGCTAATAGTTCAAATCCATCAGAAGGGATTACAACAGGCATGGAAATACCTTACGTGTTCTCCAATCTCATACCCGGGACGGCGTGGGAAAAAGCCCTAGCTGCGGAAATGACCAAAGCCTGGGTTTCTTTCGCATACGACTTGAATCCGAATCTTAATGGAAGTAAGTTAGTCGCTGCCCTAGTCTCAAATGTCCCCCTGCTTCGTATGTTCCTCTAGCTGATAAGTTGATAAGATACCGCGCTACCACTCTGGCCGACTTACGGCACAAACAAATCGAGTATGGTTTTTAATGCCTATGGTAGCACAATCGAGCACGATACCTACCGATCTGATCAAATATCCTATATCATTGGCCACGTCCTGCGCTATGGTGCTAGATGAATTGAGCAGATCCTAACAGAGGGAAAGGATGACCTTTAAACAATAACGTCTCGAGCGGTTGCTATGAAAAGATTATTCTCTTGACTATCAACGTGGCTACCTAGATTCTCGGAAACTGAATCCTCCGTCTCGATGTCGGGGGCGAACATGGACGAACATTGGTCTTGAAATAAATATTTAAGTCTCCTTCTTGCTCGGGATAAACGCAAAAAGGTTCTCCAAATTCTTGCTCTCTACTTCCTCCCATCCATCCTCCTGTGCACCTCCCTTGGTGAAAAAGCTAGCCGCTGTCTCGTTGCGTCTAAACGCCCACGACAACCAGTCCACAGCAGCAACACCGAAAGCTCCACCATTTTCATCTCTGTAGGTTCCACTGTGCCCCACAAGATAATTTCCAATCCATTTAGGGACCCCCGTGAGATTATGATAATCCGCTTCACCCTAAAAGGAAGTTTGTCAGCTCGGACTGAAGATCACATGCAAGGCAACGGAGATCGCAAAACTTCATACATTAGCATAGGCAATATCAGTAGGCCCCCCCAAGAAGTAGAACACCGGCTTGTGAACCTCCTTGATAGTAGTTGGGGGCTCAGTGGCTTGTCCTCCAACACTAGCGATAAACGTTTCATTTCCCAAGAAACCCGAATTGAAGATACCCAAGATACTGATCCGGTCATTGCTTCGCATTCGATATGTCTCTAGGCCACCACAGCTTTGACCTGCTGCTGCTATAAGTGTTGCATCTACAGAAGCATACCGACCGGCTGTTCCTGCTCTATGCGTAATCCATTCGACTGCATCCGCCATGAACTGCGCCGTGGTTGAGCCGCTTCCATTTGGGGGACCGGATGCAAGGACTAAAAACCCATATGAGGCAATATTTGATAGGAATGGAGCGAATTTCGTCCCATTGTTCTCGCAGCCACCCTCTGCCCAGACGAGGACTGGGAGGGATACACCCGGGGGCACAGAGATAGGCGAGTAGATTGTGTGGTTGGATAGACTAGGCTCGGTAAACCAATACTATGTCGTGTTAGAGTGGTGTTTTATGTTTTCTGATACATAACACCTTAAGCTAGACAGGGAGAACGTACAGCTGGATATGGCCCACTGCCTGGGCTTTCTAAGTTGCTCAAGGTACCAGAGCTCGTAGTTGGCAATGAGGACACCAGCCGCAATCCAACCATTAGTAGTGATGAGACTGTCGAGAACCGCATGATGTACCAAAATCACCAACGACTGTAGACAACGAATTGATTTGAAGCTTCTTGTATTTGATCAAGAAGGCTGGAAACCGTGCTGCTAGATTCGCCAGATAGCTAGTCTGGGCTTAAGTACCCTTTATAATAACCAATTATTAGGACATATATTTTTCCAAATTATCCGACAATCAGCTACCACTATTCCATACGCCATGTGCGCAGAGATGTAGAAGTATTGGATGATCGCTCTCGGATGTCGGAGGAGTGAGTGGACAGCGATCGACACCTCGGTAAAACTAATGCTTGAATTAATTAAAACCAGCATGTTTCTCATTGCACGGCATTAAATGTCGGTAGATACACAGGCCTTGCAGTTTCCATCCTACAGCGTGTCATCGTATCTTCTCCCAAGTTCCCTACCTTGACCAAGTTGACTCAATACATTTAACGCAGTCGGGATCTACTTGGCAAGTACAACAGTAATTAATGGGTGAACCAGACAGGGATAGTGTTATCGTATAGAGAATTGAATTTGAATGTAAAAAAGTAACACTCGACGGAGGGTCTTCGAGGTTTTCATTGGCCATGGTGGTGGATCCCCCCGACTCTCTGAAGCAATGCCACGTTCCGAGGAAGCAAAAGTCGTCCATAACACTAGAACCTCACAGCGTATATCTAAACCCAGCAGCCTTTTGAGCCCCAGTCGGTCCACTACGACCGGTATCCATGCCACTATCCAGCCTCTGATTCTGTCGTCGTAAATACATTCTTGTTACCGTAGCCAGCGCAATGGTCAAAGCGGCCGCGGCCAGATTGACCAAAAATGCCGCAAGATATCGAGGTTCGGAGAAATACAAATAGGAAGCCCAGACTAGAAAATGATCGATAGTGAGCCATAGCACTCAAACCTACTAAATGACAATCTCACCATTAGGAGTATTACAGATCGCGTTGATTAGGGCAATGGCGGATGCCCGTTTGATGGAGGGCTGCGAGATAGAGCCGGCAACCCATGACAAGAGAATAGTCGAGGCCGAATAGAAGGATCCAGGCATCAACATCATTGCAACATCTATGGTGTCACTGGCTTAGCTCCATTCTTACGAGACTTCTCCTGATTCAAACATCCACCGTAGGGGATAACTTACATCGCGCCGCGGTGTTGAGTGTGGACACGGCAATGATATTGGCGACCAGGCAGACGATCATGGGACATATAATATGCAGATATCGCTCTTGTTTCTATTTCGTGTGGTTACTAATGGCACAAAAAGTGTTGCTTGGATCCAACATACCTTGTCAGAATGGAATCCATTGATGATCATCGCCACTACGGACAGAACATATGGCGGCTAAAGCATGACCAGAGGTTAGCAAGCGAGGACCGCCATACTCCATGCTTGATGACAGGTCTTACTGCTGTGAGTCCGTAGGTTGTATTCCGCGAGTATCCCAGCGTAGCGACAACTGAAGGGAAAAAGTTGGTGACAGCAGCACAAATATAGATCTATAAGCTCATTAGAACGTGATTCGAGACGCGATTACTATCTCATGACTTACGCTATACAGGGTCCCCATCATGAGCCAGGTTTTGGGGTCCGTCAGGGCCATCATTGTTCCCTTCCATGCGCCGACCTCATCCGCATTGTCTTGTTGTCCTTGGTCCGATTCGAAGTTCCACTGCAGGTACTCTTTCTCCAGCTCGGTGAAGCCTAGCAGCGACTTCAGTGAATTCGGTAGTACAAACGCAAGGATGAAAGCTAAGCCGACAGTAGCGACACCTTCCACAAGAAAAAGCTAGATGGAATAAAAGGTCAATAAACACTCAGAAATAACATGATATCCAGTACTCACCCATCGCCATCCTGTCATCCCATGCACGCCATCCAGTTTGAGAATCGCAATTGCAAAAAGACCCCCGAATGCGTTCCCTAGCTGGGACCCAGAGTACAAAATTGCGGTTCATAGGGCGTATTGCTTTCGGTTGTAGAAAAGGGACAGGTAGAACAAAGCCCCGGGAAAGAAGATGGCCTCGACAAACCCAAGAAAGAAACGGCAAACCAAGATCCCGGAGTAGTTTTTGACCGAAGCCATACACGCAGAAATGACACCCCACAGCGCCATCGAAATGCAGATGTACATACCAGGACGCTCAATTTTCCCAACAACAATGTTCGAAGGAACTTGCATTAAGACTGTCACAACGACCCCAGTTAGCTACGAAGTATAAAGAGAATTGCCGCGTCAATAGAGCTTGAAGGGTAGAAGCAGCCTAGCCATCATACTGTAGCCGACGAACAGAATACTAATGCAAGTCTGGTACTGCACATCATTCATCCTGAGATCTTCTTCAATTCCTGCCAACTTTGCTGACGCGATATTCTGTCGGTCTAGATAGTTCAAGATGTACATGATCACCATGCAGGGCATCACACGAGTATCTAATTTCATGATGGCCTTCCGGCCGAGCGCAGAATATTCTGATTCCGACAGGGCGGACAGGGAGACTGGCATTCTAAGTTGTTGGATGGCATCATGATGGGCGGCCTTCTCGTCGACATATTCAACCTCGAGCACGTCTTTCATTTCCTTTCCAAACATAGCTGTTAAGGATTGGGGTTTGGGGGCACGGAATCTGTCGGTGGGTTGTTTAACAACTCAATGGGTTAATTATGGTTTATATAAGATTCATCCCCACGCGTCCTTCGACTGAGCTATGATCATGGCTGCTTGAAGCGACCCATTCTGTTGCATCTTAGAGTGATAACCAAAGACCATCAGCTAGAAACTCGTCTTTCCCCGCAAATTCATGATAATCCTCTGGGGTAAGATCGCGGGGAAGGACCATCCACGTTGCGTGGGGTCAACCCTAGGAAACGAAGGAATTGGCCGGTGAGCTGCCAAGATATGCGATACAATGTGGGGGTACAACATATTGCACTGTCCACTTGACATGTATGTAGATGCTCGTTGCGTTTATTCCTCCGGACTATTGGTCAACATGATATAGTACATTTCGTGCATGCTGATCTTCCCCCCATAATACATCATATATTGTATTGTTTACTCTCGATGACACCAACCACATGCTCTCCCGGGGCCTGAACAGCCAGATGGCAAAGCTTGGCTTCAGCTCGTCATCCTCCTTGGGTTCTTCCACTAAGTTTCATACCATATGTGCAGGTACGTGCTGAATCGAGCATCCAATGCACATTGAATTCAATACAGTCAGTGGGCGTAACATCTGTAACTTATACATGAATTGATGATATTTTTGTAATCGTACCTCCTCTCACGAGTTTGGGTCTATTCAGTCGTCATCACCTATGGGCCACCAGAAAATATTTCGACCTATCTCTGGTATCCTGGCTAAGAATGCCATTCCCTGTTTGGTATCATTGGGACTAAGAGTATGACCGTATTGTTTCTCCCAATCATACTCTCCTGGTTTGCTTTCCGCCTTAGGCAGAACCTCATATAATTGACCCTCTAAGAGAGTCATGACTACTTTGATAATAACAAAGTCTATTCGCTACAGAGTTATGCCATGTAATCCAAGGAATCTTGACCCCTTTACAGGTCTCATCATGTATCCAAGGCTTGGGACCTCCGAGGACCTCCGACCCACTCAGGCACTAAATCCCGACCACCTCGGGGTTGGTGGGGACATAAAGTTCCAGTCTCCACAGGGGAGATTAAGGAAAGCTGATGTAACCTATTACGTGACCCCCTTCTCCATCGAACCCTGAAGCTCACATCTACTCTACTAATATCAAAGGATCGAAGTCATCCTGACGAACCTCTCTATACGCGACCTCATTTTAAGCAAATCTAAACCGACATCCGAGCCAATGATTTGCGGATTCCACATATTAATTCGCGACTCGCTCAGCATCATCGGCTCTCAGTCATATCAGGTTCTACGGAAAAAAGAACCAGACTCTACCTGGGCCGCCGCGTGATCTCCCAAACGTTACATGGCAATTGAAGCTCCTCCAGGATTAAAGTCAATAAGAGAAGGCCACGCAGGTGCACTCACCTGTCTACAGCACGGCAATTGACAGGAAGTGGACTACGCGCGATCTCCTACGTTCAGCACCCCCGCAAGACTTCAGCCGTACCATGGAGGCTTTACGTGGAAAAGAATACATGCGTTACCTTAAAGGGGAATACGTCCTCATTGACCCATCGAATACTATGCTCTAACACGAGACCTTGCCCGATGAGCGTCTAGCTACTCTACTCTGACTGCGAAGATCAGCAAGGGGGCAATGTAACCTACACCTAGATTCCAGTCGCACCAGTTGTACGGCCGCCAAGACAAAACAAGAGCATTCTGCGAGGTGTGAAACCCTAAGCGCGATAATCTGTGGGAAGATCGACAGTCTACTTCAGGAACTTGCCCTCTCGGCGGAGGGCTTGGCGGCAACGATGTCCGATAACTGGGCGGAGCGAGTCTCGGCGTGTCTCTTGGCGCCAAACTCTTCTATTTTTGAGCAGCTTGCGCCTGTTAGCGAATCAACGGTACCTGTTTCAGGGGCTGATGGCGATCCTAATCAGTACTTAACGCTTAACGTACCGCCGCAGCATCCTCCCTTTCCTAGAGAATAAGTTGGTTCCTTGTTCCGATCATTGTATTGTCCAACCATGCCCACACTGGATGTGAGCGAGTTAAATGTGGTACTTGGCGTGCTAGGTGCGGAGATTCATCGACATGATAAGTCTGTGCTGACTCGATTTAGGGGCATTCATTCTACTGTACGGACTCATCTCCATCAAGGTCAAGAATGTCTGGTACCTAGGAGAGGCATGTGAGTATTCCGTAGAGAATCAGAACCCTCAACCCCCGCTCATTGTCGTCCCAGTACCCGCGGTCCTGATAGGTATCGTTCTTGGACCGGTGGCTGCCAGATTCCTCGATGCGACGAGATGGGGTTCCGCGATCAAAGACCAACAGGAGCCCATAACCCTGGTTAGTATGCTAATGCCCTATACATGGCCTGAGAGCCACGGCTCACCTGGGGTAGGGTATATGCCGTGTTGTGATTGGTGTCCAACTGGTAATTGCTGGCTACCAACTGCCTGCCAAGTATCAGCGCAAACGCTGGAAGGAGATGTTTATCTGCTTGATTCCAAATATGACTCTGATGTGGTTGTGTACCTCGGGGTGCATTCTAGCCACCATCCCGAATCTCTCGTTCGTACGTTACTGCTCTCAGAACTCACCTGAATGAAATCTAACCTGTCCAGATCTCTGCGCTAATCATCGGTTCCTGCGTCACCTGTACCGATCCAATTCTGTCCCAGGCTATCGCCAAAGGCCCATTTG
Source organism: Aspergillus caelatus (assembly GCF_009193585.1). Taxonomy (NCBI): domain Eukaryota; kingdom Fungi; phylum Ascomycota; class Eurotiomycetes; order Eurotiales; family Aspergillaceae; genus Aspergillus; species Aspergillus caelatus. The sequence goes on from NW_022475377.1 coordinate 78,562, forward strand.
CAGATAAATATGTGGCGCGGGATCTTCGAGAAATCATCTCTTCGGAAGCCGGATTTAACGATGGATTTGGGTTTCCCTTCCTCATGCTAGCAACCTATCTGATGCGACATGCCGGGAAGGCAGACTCGGGGCTTGTCGAGAGATCAGGCGAGATCGGCCGTCAAGGAGGAGGCGTGGGCAAAGCGCTGGAGATGTGGGTGATTGAAACATGGCTATACTACGTGGCCATGGGGGTTGTGTACGGGGCATTGGTAGGTTACGGCAGTCTTCACGGTTTGAGGTTTGCCTTGCGACGGTAAGTCAACCGTGCTGTGTGCATATCCTTTGTTCAGGACTGAGGCCTCTTCTAGCAAATGGATTGATAGTGAAAGCTACCTCCTGTTTCCCACGGCCCTGGGGGTAAGTCTCTCGTTTCTTTTCCCATATGCCACCCTTCCCTCACCATCTTTAACTAGTTCTTCCTACTTGGGACATGCGGCTGCATTGGCACAAACGACCTCCTGGCTTGTTTCGCTGCCGGAGGAGCCCTTAACTGGGATGGGAAATATCTTGCCGAGACAGAGGCGCGCCATGATGAGGTCAATGCATGCATCGATGTCCTCCTCAATATAGGCGGATTTATGTACATTGGCTCCATCTTCCCCTGGACCGAGTTTCACCAGCCACTTGAGACGGGAATCACTTACTGGCGTCTGATACTCCTGGGACTTCTAGTGCTGCTTTTTCGACGGATCCCAAGTGTTATGCTCTTGTATCGGCTGATGCCACGGGTGTGTAAGAACTGGAAGGAGGCGCTATTCATGGGGTACTTTGGGCCGATCGGTATGTCGCCGGGAATGTGCCGTATCGGTCTTCATTCATGAAGCATCCTGCTTACAACCTCAGGAATCGGAGCCGTCTTTTACGTCGAACATGCCCGCCATCTCTTCCCACCATTAGGCCATGGTGACCCTGAAGAGACCCGTCTCGTCCAGGCTTTAAGCCCAAGTTAGTTGAACCCCTAGTTTCCCTTTTCATGGCTCGACATCGAGCAGGCTAACCGTTTTCCAAGTCGTCTACTGGCTTGTCCTCTTCTCCATAGTGGTCCACGGTCTATCCATCCCCGCCCTGAACCTGATCTATAAAGTAACCGGCATGCCTGCCGTGGTGGATCCCTCTGGACCTGCCGAGGTCCGTCCGCTGTCGGCCAATATGGCGTTGCCCAAGAATAGTTATCTCCACTCGAGACGGCGGTCCGTATTGCTGTACAATCGATTTTCGCGGTCGAACTTCCCGGAAGGTTTCGGATGGGGTGACAATGATCCCCCACGGGAGCCACCGACATTTCACCTGCAGAGTATGAATCATGTAAAGAATGACTCTAGTGCTTCATTGTCACGCAACAACATTTGTTAGATGCATCTCAATGTCTGTGGTCATGGAAATACATACCTTGGGCCGTCGCAAAGTTGCGTCTTCAATTCTGAGATTTGTATGATAGGTTTGACTGCCCCGCGGGTGAGTTGGGAAGTATTCCAGGAAGCTTTCTTCCTGCTATCTTCCCGTGACAAAAGAATCATAGTCACGAACTAGCTAACATATCTATTGCAGTCTCATTTACGTATTAGTTATCTTATGTAGATTAGCGTATCATATCTAGCTATCTTACTTTAGGTAATGAGGTCTGCTATACCTAACTCCTAGGTTGCAGCTAGATTAATAGAATCTTTTTGCTTAAGTACAGTTAAGCTATGAAATAGATAGCGAACTATAATTAGCTACACTGAGTACTAGTGTGCAATAGGGAAGCATGGTGTATATGCTTCAGGCAGGGTTTCCTCACGCGAGTTAATATAGACACAAACTCGATTCTGGAATCCGCATTTGCTTTTGCAAAGAGCAGCTGTTGAATGGGAGTCACATTTTAGTTTAGTGTGGCGTACTGAATAGGATATGGGACAGGTATCTCTTCGTTAGAGCCATCTCTACTCAAGCGAGAGGACGGGTTGTCTCTCCTTACAGGCGAATGTACGCAATACTGGGCAAGCCCTCAATAGAGCTCCGCTCCTCAGCAAAGCTTGCAAAATTGCTGTGTCATCTTCACTCGATACATGTTGAATTGGTATTTTATGCTCCCAGATGCTCTTATAATCAAGAGAGTGAAGGCCCGTAATGGGTTCATTGGGGTGGTATTAACACCTGCAGCGGCCTCTCGATAGGTGGTCAATGATTACCGGGGTAGACATTGGCCACTCGAGCGTCTACTCCCGCGCCCTGGACCAGTCTTGATATATAAACCTGCGTACAAGTTCTATTTCAGCATTATGTAGAGCAACTGGAAGAATTCTGGCCGCTAAAATGTCTACCATCGTGAACGACATTATGAGAATATTTGTGGCCACTTAGGTGCAATTATTGGTCACTATCCGAGCTAGGATTTCATCGATGTCCCTAAGCCGTTGGATATGAGCAATGCAAGCCAGCTAAACAGGCGATACAAGGCTGATGTGGGGTTCTTGACACTATAGGAGGAGGTACTGAGTTCAAAATCGCTAGCGTCCACTGTGTGTCGTCGACAGAGGGAGGTAAGCTTGCTGACTGTAGTCATCTCGCGCATCACATTTCTGAATGAGAATTTTGAAAACAATAATAATGAAAGCCATGAATGCTAGTTGGATGCCTTGAAGAGCGCGTTATCAGCTTTTCCTAGTTTGCCGCCAGGACGGTCCAAGGAATCACGGTTTCTAGCGGTAATCGTAAGTTGCATATTGTATTCTGCTTGCCAATTGGAAAACATTGCTGGTTTGCTGGTGCCTAGGTTCGCATTAGGTCTGGTGTCGGGTACTTAACACGTATGACCGATATCTTTCGAGTCCCGCTGGGAAGTCGGGGATGTGGATTTGCCAGCTCCAAGTGTAGGCTCATCAGATTTCTATAAACCACGTCGATGCTTTCCAGACTCAAGAAAGCATCCACTGCCTCTTATTAGGTGCCTAACAGGTTAGGTTAGCTAACACTGGCAAATCAAAATGGAAGAACCACTGCTACAATTGAATTCACCTGGCCCCTAAATATATATATAAGAGTGTAGGAAGATTATATGCCAATTGACGAAACGAATATCGGAAGTTAAAGTCTACAGTCCATCAGGGCGAATCAACTCTCTTTTATAGTGTTTGCTTCTACCACCTAGTATAGTTTGGAATTGAGAAAGAAATAAACCTTTCCCTTGGATATGCGTCAACGGGTTGTCAGAAGCCTCCTTTCCGGTCATTGATGGGCCGCGGTTTCTCAAAGCATGAATTTGGACACACAGATGAAATTCGCCAGGAGAGGGGGTGCCACCAAAAGGCGCAACAGGAACTTGACGAGTAAAGAAAAGAAGGCTTGTGTTTAGACTGTAGGAACAGCTACGTGCAACCAAAGCGCCACCTTTAGCTTCGTAGAGACAAATTATGGTGCTATTTGAATACGTAAACTATTGATAAACCCTGCCATTCTGTGGCATATACACTTCTGCGCTTGAAAAGGTGCAATGCCTGACGGGTTCCCTCCCTCCCACCTCTCCCCATTGAAGCGGCAACGCTGATTCATCTTCCCGAGATAGGTCTCTTGGATTCGCATTGGCATGACAAGAGGCTGCAATAGCCAGACTACAGCTCCCGGCGACCGGCATCCCAGACTTGAAACGTCTGAAGCTCAATCCGATAAGAGCACCAAGAGCGACAGCTCCAACCGAAATGGTTGCGACAATGGCGACCGCCGAATACCCACAGGTTATTATATCGTTGGTGGGATCTCGCTCCAGATTCACCGTGTACGCCTCGATCATGACAAGGAAAAGGCTCTCGGAGATGAGCCAGTGCACGAGGGTCGATACAATAATGAATGGAATGGCGTAGCGGTATGGCAGAGAGAGGAAGTACGTGCTTCGTTGTGTGCCCATTGGCTCGGCAGAGACACGCAGTCCTTTCCGCTGGTTTGCATATTGACTCCATTCATGGGCTAGGGCCATGGTCGTGATAAGGCCGTTACAGGCAAAATATAGCATGGAGAATATGAGCTGGGGTAAATTTGCCACTAGGCTATTGGCCACCACTGATGGAATCGTGTACCCCCCAGAAGAGATCAGTGTTTGGGTGCTGGTTTGCCCTAGCCCGACACTCCAGATCCCAGTGGAGTCGAAGGAGAGAATTAATCCAAGCGCGAGTAGGGTGCCGCAGGCTCCAAGAGCAACCGAATAGCTGCATGTTATTTGTTAATTCATTTTTACTAGCAATGTAACAGTGGATATGGCCGATGAGAGAGAACTAGACAGAGATAGAGCTTGAGTACTGACCATGTGATCCCAAGTGACCATCTCCTGCGAGACATAGCTGACCGCCATCTTCTTGGGTTCGCATCGAAGGCCATGGTTCTGCTGTATTTGGAAGGTTGTCTGACAGATTCCATACTCAATAGACACCTGCCTCGCGAGCATTGGTCAGGTGCTCTCAAGAAAGATGAAACTGCGTCACCAGTGGTAAGAAGCGGAGAGTCCTTCAAGTTGAAAGCGACATAACACAAGACTATGGCCTTCACAATGTTAAATGCGATCACAATGACCACCAAATACAAACTGTACTGTAGCTTGCAATGTGGAGTAGCCTCCTCAACAAGGCAGTACTCTGATTTGTACCCGCCCACTGTCCAATTGTTTTCGGCTACTCGAGCTTGGACGTCTGGTAGAGAAGTGATGCATGGAGTTAATTGCCACTCATATTGGTGATGTTCCAAGTCCTCGCATATCCAGTTATATCCACTTGCACCGACAACGGCTACGTTGGTTTTAAAGACCTGTTGTGTATACACAAGATTGAAATGGTCGGCCGGAGTGGCGCTGCCTGTCACTAAAATGAGACTGCCATATGTCGACTGAAATGCAGTGGCATACGCATTAACGCAAGCGGAATTCTCAAGTTGGTATAGAGTGCCGTTTTGCGCTTTGGCATGCAGTCTGAGAACTGCTTGCCGGTTCCCGTTGTCCACAAAGTCCGATTCTATAACCGATAGGGCCGTGCCATTCGGTGAACCGTTTGCGGCAAAGACATTATAAGCGTTCGCGGATACTGACGAGAAAACGGTAGAATTGTACCTAGGGCCTGAATATTAGTTGAAACTTACAAGATTATCAGAGACATTGAGAACGGGACGAAGCAAGGCGCTGACATCAGATGGAGAGGAAGAGAGGAGAAGGCTAAACACATCCACAGCCAGAACCGTTTCTTGGCTATTTGGGACAGGTTTCGCACACTCAACACACCGACGTCGAGCCATTGTCCCTTTTGGTGGGCTGTATCAACCTCTTTCCTCGTCGGTGCACCCAAAACCTGCTGCGTTATAGTGAGTTTGCGTATGCGTATGAACTTAAGAAAAGTGTCCCAAGCATACCATACAGTAGTTGCTTGCACTCAAGAGGGCGGTGCTTAAAATGTTAATGACTAAATGAAAGCCTATACCAGCATTCCGGACCTTCTTACAGTCCCCCGCGTAGAGGACTCCTTGGCCGTCATGAACATGGCGATGCTGAACGGCCCAGAGGGCAAACCCTAGATTGAAGACAAGCACAACCACGGAAATCACGCATCCTAACAAAAGCGTGCGCCTCCAACCAACGAACCGTTCTCTAGATGGCATTGGCCTATTCCCGTCTGGTTGAATGTCTGGATGTCTGAATTCATGTTGATAATCTTTGTGCTTGCTTGAATCGCCATTGGGACGCATCAATGCCTCCGCATCTCGTCGAAGAGGCGTCAACTCCATATGTTGGACATGGAGTGAGGACTGTATCAAGCTGAAGCAGACAATGGACGCAAAATAAGAATGTTTTGGTGTCAGGGAAAGCCTGGACTTTAGGCTCTCATGGTTTAGACAATCCTCCTAGGGGACGGCATAAAAACTTAGAGGCGTCTCTATTTATTTGATCGTGGGCAGTATTCGGTCGAAGGCAGCCATGTCTGGACTGCTTAACCCGCGGCTCAAATCCTTCGCGTCGAGCTAGCGGCATCTTCTCATTTCTCATTTATCAGAACGATTTAAATGGGTGCCTCGTATTCAGTGATGCCGATCACAAATGGACCTGTTGAGCCATTCGTGACTTCACGGGAGCTGTTTTAAGTTCAGCCAGGAATATGTTCGAATCCCGTGATAGGGAAGAGTAAAATGCTCCTGTCTAGATATGGGGATTTGCCTGGATGATCCCGAGCGCTATGGACCGACCTCTTCCACTAACTGTCGGCTTGCGCACATGCCCCTGCTTGATTTGGATAAGCTTCATCGCATCGGTCCATGTATCCAAATTCCCTCATGACCAACGATTATTTGATGCAATGTGCCCCCTGAATGTCTGTGGTGCTCGAGGTTCAAAGAGTCAAAGTTACCCGACAATCCCAAATACTGTACAACCCAAGCGAGTAATATTAATCAACCTATTATCATCCTGTTCATGGGGTGGAGTACTGCTCCACGTCGATATTGAATCGCAAATCGCCATCGCCTGCAAAAAAAAAAAAAATAAATAAATAAAAAACAAAAAAGAAAATCAAAGAGAGACCCAATGTGCTTCACTTGACGGTATCATGGTCCCCAACCGGGGTAGTACTGTGTTATGGCATCCAGGTAGCCTCGGTAGCGCTAGCTGTCCGCCAGACCCTAATTTTCATTGCTCATCACTCCTTTCTTCCACCTTAAATGGGAGATAGGTTCCCCCAGAGATGGTACTCTGTGAAGTAGCTCTTCGAGGCTCAGCCTCCTATGTCGTCATGGTCCAACCTGCATTATTTCGCGATATGTCTTGCATGCTCTGTATGTATTCACTGTCCGCGTGTCAACCGGTCATAGTACGCTTCACGCCTGTCAGCAAGATAACTAGCTGCACTCTTCCCTCCATTGTCTTTTGCTTCAGGATCCGCACCATGGCTAACCAATAAGTTGTAAGCTGTAGAGGAATCCGTGTAGGGGGACAACGGGGCCTTGTGTAGCGGTGTTTGTCCATGTTTATCTCGGGCGTGGATATCTAGACCCCACCGCAGGAGCGCAAGTATTGCATCAGTGGCACCTTCTAGGGATGCATGATGCAAGGCTGTTTGTTGCAATGCATCTCTGGCGTTCTTGTTAGCACCAGAAGTGAGGAGCGCTTCAAGTGCTGCAACGTTTCCTTGCATAGCTGCCCGGTGAAAGGGCCTCTTGCCCTCATAGCCTTTCGCTTCGATGTTTGCACGGTACTGAAGGAGCAAAGGTATTAGATGGGCCTTATTATATTCAATCGCACAACATAGCGCACTTTCACGACGTCCCGTCCAGTTCAAAGATACCAATTCGATGTCAGCGCCGTACTCGACTAGTAAGTTGATGCACTCCTCTTGGCTATGTCCGATTGCAAATGCCAAGGGTGTGTACCCGTAACGGTTCATTACTTCGGTCTTTGCACCAGATTTTAGAAGGACACGAACGACCTCTGCATGATGATGATGGACTGCAACATGAAGCGCTGTTTCCTCAGAGATATAAGCCTTTTCTTGTATATCTGCACCCTTGTCAAGAAGGAGTGATACCGCTGCTGCAGACCCGCTGCATGCCGCATTCAGTAGATCACACGAACCCACTGCTGCCCCGGCATCCAGGAGTAAGGCTATTATCTCTGCGTAGCCGTACCTCGCAGCTAGCTGTACCGCAGACCTGCCCTGTAGTTGTGCGAACACATCAAATCCGGTCTCCAGAAGTAGCTTGACTATGTCCGTACAACCACGCTTAGAAGCAAGAGGTAAGGCCGTTGCTCTGTGTTGAGCATGAAAGGGCGGCACCATGTCGTGTTCTAGCAAAAATTTAACAATAGTATAATTCCTACCATAAATGGCAAAGTGCAAAGCACACCACCTTAGGTCCTCTTGTGTTGACCTTAACTGCGCGCTAGAAGAGTAGATGTTCCCTCCTTCGTCAAGATGAATGCGTGGGTTCACAAAATAGTCTTCAGGATCCTTTAAGACCAGGAGTTTGAAGATGTTCTCATGTCCCTCTTTTGCTGCCAGATGCTTTGCACCTGGAAAAGAAGGGTCATGAGGCATTTCGGCACCTCTATCCAGAAGAACCTTGACAGTTTTCTCGTGTCCCCCCTGGGCGGCCTTAGTCAAAATGTCTGAGAGCTTGCTGCCTCTAGACCATAATATTCGCTTCGACAACATTGTCACCACTTCTTCATGTCCATATGAAGCGGCAGCGCTAAGCGCCTGCAGACCACGTCGAGATGAAGGCCGTGCCCCATGCTCCAATAACAATGGGATAGCCCATTCGCAGTTACGGACGGCGGCTTCCTTGAGTAAAGTTTCCACCACAGTTGTTTTTGTCATATACCAGAACCTCCGAAGACGGAGCTTATCAAGGAACTCCGAGTATGGATCAGTGGGTAAACGCACAAGAAGTATCCGTACAACTGACTCCTGGCGACAAACAATAGCAGCAATCAAACATTTCTCTAAACAAGCCAAGCTTATTAAGCATGGACTTGAATGTAGTAGTTTGTGGACCAATGCGTCATATCCTTCCTCGCATGCGACATGGAGTGCTTTTTCTGGACCCGTATTCAGGTGCCAACATTTCGACGTCAACGGTGCCAGTTGGGCAAGACATGTTTGGAAAGACGGTCGGGGCACGGTAGATATTAAAGAGGCGAGGAAATGGTTCCCTGCCATTTTGAGTCGGAAACGATCCAAGACGGTCAGATATGAGACAATATGTTTTATAGTGTCTGCTGGTAAAGAAAGGACCCCCTTTCAAGAAGCAGAGTTAATGACTCTCCTCACAGTGAAAGAAAAGGCCATGCGTGTCAGCCTCACGTACCATCGCAGCCGGAGTTATAAACGTGTTCTTTGGACCCTTTTTAGACATGTCAGCCCGATGGTTTCCTCATACTAACCTTAGGAGCAATGTACCCTGTCGGTTGAGAGGGCTAGACGTTTTAGTTTCACGAACAGAGACTCATGGCCTCCCTTCTCCTTTCTGCTGCCGCCTATCGCCCAGCTGGTCATGATGGGCGGGAGGTTAACTCATAGTAAAGTGGTGTTGAGTCACGAGAGTTGTCGAGATCATCGACAATACTGCAGGTTATTCCCAGGTTGTTCTAGTATTTGGCCACGTTCCTCCTAGTATATATTATATAAGTCTCTGCCACTGCAGGATTCAGCCTCAGCAAGAACCTCCTTTCCACTCTTTTTCACTTATGGCTTACAAAAGCCGGGGCCGCTCCTTGCGTAACTCTGATTAGCGCGTCCGAAGGGCGTGTTCGTATTACTATTCTTCTATTCCTTAGGTTATGGTCATCGGGTTTGTGTTGCAGTCCCCCTAGCATGTGTCCAACCCTTCTTGAGTGGGGGTACGTATAATTCTCTAATGCGGGGACGGTGAGTTACGCAAGTGAGGTTCAAGAGGAGCTGATTCTGGCTTTTTTTCTTTTTTTTTTTTTTTTTTTTTTTGCCAGTGGAAATAGAGGGAAGAATTTTAATAGTTAGGACAAGAAGGCGATGACTAATACGTCCTGGGTTGACTAACTAGTGTAGAAGAGAATAGAGGACAGCAGGCGATCAAGCGGCGGCTTTCCGTCCAAAGTTACGGGGACTAAGACGGCTGTTGCTGGCCCTGGAGGTTATCATTTCCGCGTGGACCTCACTGGTCCCTATATTCTATCTGTAACTGGGGAAGGTCGGAGCTTGGCTTGGAGGTGATAAGCTAGTTGTATGGATGTGACTGGCCATCGGCAAAACCGAGTTTCCACCGCCACTCTTGGCACAGACAGCAACCCATCTACCTAGGAAGACAGCGGGGAAGCCAAGAAATGAGGGGATGCGGAAGGAAAGAAATGGAGTTGGACAGCAATTGATTGCCGACGGACGCTGGAATTGGTTTGCGACGGCCACGGCCGGCGCGGGGGAGTATATAACTGGTGAACGATCTGCTCTGAAGCATGTTCGTCTTGTCCACGCTCGCATGGAAAGGGTCTGCAGAAGGGACTTCACCTCAAGATGAAAACCACAACCTCCATAGTTCTCTCTCTGCGCCTTGCCTCTATGGCGAGTGCTGTTATGTATGGATACAACCACGTTCCTCTCGTGAAGGACACTGAAATAGTTACCGGTGCCTTCAAGAACGTCAACGATATTAAGCTCCTGTCCCCAGCTTTTGTGACACCCAATGTCCAGCTTCCTGGTTTCTCTAACGGCACTCAAGGGCCGTCTTCTCAGAACGACATGGGTGGGTGTACCACCATTAAATATGGGCACTTGGTGGTCAAGGCTGACACACGATTAGAGTCATTCCTCAAGCAACTAGCGGAGCGCAACGACTACATGACCTATCGCACCGCTAACTTCACCTCGGAAGAGGATCGTTCTCTCCCCTACATCCACCTCTCTGCTAGTCACAGCAGCTCCCTCCACCACAATGACTCTGTGTCTAAAGTGCGCGTGTGGATCCAGGGCGCCGTTCATGGGAACGAACCTGCAGGCGACGAGGCCACACAAGCCCTCCTGGGTAAATTCGATGATGACCGGGAGTGGGCTGCCTCGATTCTTGATAAGCTGGAACTCGTCGTTTTGCCGAGGTATAATCCTGATGGAGTTTTCTACTTCCAGCGAACTCTAGCGACCAACTATGACCCTAATCGCGACCATATCAAGCTTGCTCGTCAGCAAACGCGTAATATAAAACAGCTCATGAACAACTTCAATCCCCATGTTATAGTTGATATGCACGAGTATTTTGCTGGGCAGCGTTTCGGCGAGGGGCAGTACGTCCACGGCTCCGACGGTCTGTACTCTGCCGCCAAGAACCTCAATATCAACGAGAGTATCCGTAAGCTCTCCGAGGAGCTCTTCGCTAAGAATATTGCCGAAGATATGGAAGCGGCTGGTTTGCGCGTCGAGCCATACGTTACCGGCTCTTCTTCTTCGGATTCCAAATTCGTCGCTGACTTCGCCGAGGCGGGAACTGATGGCAAGATTGGTCGCAATGCCATGGCACTAACCCAGGCTGTCGTCTTCCTTCTTGAGATGCGCGGCATTGGTATCGCCGATCAGGAGTTCCAGCGACGCACGGCTGCTGGTCTAACCATGTTGGGCAGTATTGTGCAAACTGCTGCCGATAATGCCAATAAGGTTCACAGGACCGTCGAGGACGGCATCCAACAGTTCATAGCGTCAGACAGCGATATTGTCGTCACTGACTACAGCAAAACTGAAATCCGCCCCTTCACCATGGTCGACGTTAAGAATGGTAGCGTGGTCTACCCCCCGGTACGGTTCGCATCAACGACGCCCTCCTTCGCTAACCTCACTCGCTCCCGCCCAGAGGCGTACCTTATACCGGCGGCCTGGGCAGACCTCGCCGAGCGGCTTGAAGTAGCTGGGTTGGAGATAGAGATATTGGACAAGCCTTTTGAAGGAACCGTCGAGGTGCTAACTATTACATCAACCGAGGTGGACAACTCGTACTACGAGGGCGCGCTTCGCGTGACGGCGACCACGGAGGCCAAGGAGAGCGAGGTAAGCCTGCCGGAGGGTAGCTTTCGGGTGAGTACAAGACAAAAGAATGCGGCGCTCGCAATGGTGGCGCTGGAGCCGGAGAACATTGACTCCTATGTCTCGTTCAATATTGTGCCAGTGAAGAAGTCAGATGAGTACCCAATCTTCAGGGTAACGTCTTAGTTGTATATATTCGCTGTGATGGATACACTTGGGACTGTAAGACGCAAAAATCACAACGTAAATTTTCACACAAAATGCAGCGGTAGGACACAACTGTATTATTTCCTATTAGGTACCCAGACTATATCCCACGAAGCTGTTGAACCAAATTTGAGTTTTTTGCGAACGAAAACCGTCTGGTAGGTAAAAGGTTCCAACCCGGCTGTCACAAATTCGATAATCATCCTGTGTGGTAACTCTACAGTATACCATGCCTCTTGTGTATAGACAAATATGTGTCCGAACAGCGAGATTAGAGTGTATACTTATAACCTGTTTGGTAATATGTGGTACGTAAATATTCGGGCTAATCCTCTATAGAATACACGGGGCCTCTTGATTATCGAATAATACTTTGTTAGTAGTAGGGAGACGCAATGCTCTGTCTTCCGTATACATAGCATCCACTGTCTGCTTTTTTCCGTACATAACCTTACCTAGTTGACAGGTCCTTGTCACGGATCCGATGCAGGATCAGCCTGTACACCCTAGAGGGTGCCCGGAACCCTATAACCCCGGCTCCTCGTATGTAGACCCCAGCTTTCGTGGACGTGTAGAATAAGCCTGATAAGTTATTACCCGACAATTCAGTCCTTTTTAGGGTCCTGAAATCCTACCAAGAAGGGGGGGAGATTACAAGCTACTTAGAATGTCGACACGCAGAAAGAGAAAAGAGAGGAATCGCTCTTTAGTATATCTGTGCCACTACCCAACCAATAATAGACACTTCCCTACATTCTTGCCAACTTATCCTTAGTTAACAGGCCCTCTGATATGTGTAATATATCCTTCGTTACAGTTCTAGTCAGAGTCAGGCGTCACCTAAGTGTTCGTAGTTACATGTTCCTTGCCTAGGGCATAGTCCTAGTTGCCTTGATGGTCCATTACTAAGTTGTCCTCACATGAGCACCGGCTGCGTGGGTACTGCAGCAAGCAAATGTATAAGAGCTAATCCAAAGCCGAGGTAGTATTATCGAAATGCGAAGAACAAAGTGCTGCATAACGATTACTAAAAGTTGCACGGTGTTTAAGGATCATATTCAGATCCGCATGATTAAAGGGCCTTTACTCTAGGCCTTGCAAGCCACAATAGTGGTTTCAAATACGAATCACGGTATATGTAGAGAAAGTCGACTAGAAATTAGACTCGTCTGGTTGAACCAGGAGCTACTGAATTCTAGGTAAACTCATAAATATACAAATTTTTCCCATTGCCTATATGGTAACTATACCGGTACCGGTCATGCGTCTTGGCATAGCTCGCTCTGAAGATAACCCAATCTGTCTGTCGTGCTTCGATACAGTTCAGGTAAGACTATTTGAAGTCGAGTTGAGGAAAAGCGCCAACTCAGAGATGACGTATACAATTGACAAAAGCAAACTTTTAAATGCGTTTTTATAAAGTCTACTACAGTATAGCACGGCCTTTCTGCTAATATGATATATTGCCAGTATTACTACTCAATATAAAACATGCTTTATATTCATGGCCTAGGCCTGTCTACCGAATATGCAAACCAAGGGCGACTTCTCATGCGAGAGAGAAAACGTCCTTCGCTCCTAATAAACTTAACCGCTCCTACATTACACGCTTGTATTAGTCAGCTTTTTGAATAACAATACTCGTGTATGAGTACTTTCTAGAAAAAGCTCGGTGCGCTTTTCGCGACGGACCCGGATATTAAAGGTCACCTCTGTTCTATGGACTAAAAGGCCCGCTTTGGCCAGTCATGCCTATTGAAACACTGCCTACGAATACGTCCTTTATATGTTCGACCCCAGCAGGTAAAACCAAGATTAAGATAAGGTCACCACCTAGTAAAGCTCTTGGTGGCTCAAGAAGAATCATATCTGTATATTTCTAATAGTAATGCTGCCTACCCTGTCTGCAATATCTAGTATTTAAGCTGCCCTAAGGATGTGTATATAAAGTATATTAAATAGTTTTAGGATCTGAGGATCTTTGTACTTCCTACAAATTGAATAAAGATCTATATATATATTCTTAAACAGATTACAATGGTCGCTATTTGCTTTCCTATCAATATCTAGTCCAATAGAAACATTGTGTTTGAGGTACTCGGGAATATCTGTAATACCAGAGTCTAGTTATCTATTGGATAATAGATTTCGGCTTATATATATTTCAGCAACGCCAGCTTCGGAGAGTATTACTGGGGTTGGATACACAAAGTATCTCAGAATACATCTGAGTCCGACTAGATTAGTATCCTTCAGCTATTACCAACAAGAGTATTCAAAATCTATATCCCTTAGTAAGGAACTCTTTAGATAATGGAGATAACTCTGCAACTCTAGTGTCTCCATATTTTTAGCGTCTGCATAATTACTCTTGTTAGTTTATAAGTGATTCCACAATTTGCAATTATTGTATCTACTGGCTGGTTTTCTGATCAATCGACGCCGTCTTGAGGAACTTTTGTATTTGTGTACGTACTTGATTGACTGGCCAATTGGCATGTATAGCCCCAAGGTTGAAGCTATGTATAAAACGGATGCCACTAATATTAACCCATAATTTGCGACAATCCGCACGACCATCTCGCAATTTTGGCGAGTAGGTAAAATTCAAAGCAGTGATTAATTCCTTTTCCTAGATGGGATATTGTACCCTGTTGCACAATATTATAGAAATCTTCTACCTCCAAAGTAGCAGCATAGCTTTAGATATCTTCAAATCATTCATTGACTGTTTTATCTGACACACGGCTGGGAAACACACTCTGTCACAGATGGCTATGTGTATGTATGAATCCTGGGAGTAGCCATTTACCAAAGGCATCAATTATTGTATCGGCGTCACTATAACCACCATCCGATATCGCTACGTTTGCAACAAACGACTGCTTCTGGTTTGGGACAGGCTTTGCGGGGATCCCGATCAACTCTACTCAAAGCTGAATAAGCCTTGCAGCCAAGTTCCACTGTAAAGACCAGAAAAGGTGTGGATTTTACTTTAGTTTTTTCCCAAATGTGCCGTGATTCTCCGGCACCCTTTCGTTTATCTATTGTGGACCGGGTGGCATTTTCTTTTCCCTTGCAACAATGCGTAGTGAGTAAGATCGACAGGTAGTGTAGTGGCACATAACAGCCTGATGCGCTCGCTCGTAGGCGAGAGCTTACGTGGAATGATGTGAAGACAAGGCTTTTAAAAAGTGTAACAATATGATTCGGTCTGCGGTATTGCTAGCCACTCACTAACGCGCGTATACTGCATGCACTACCCTTAGTAACTGACCACTGGAATTCAACCGGAACCATATACATGCAGTCACGCTTAGCCTTGGCAGCTTACCAGAAAACCTATCAACTTCAGTATTCTAGAAGTATCTCGTGCTGACACCACACAGATTCAATAATACACGTCTAGATGATAGCATATATCTGCTCTTGGGACTACGAATATGATTTACTTTCCAGGGCAAAAGTCCCCGTGAAGAGCGAACATGGACTACGGCAATCTAGAACTTTGTGCGGGGCGCGGAATGGGTTACCTACTAGGTACCCAACTCATAGGTCCTTGTATTAAAGTAGAATCATATATGAGATTGAGGCATATTTTTGATTGGCTCGGAGTACATTCCCGAGCACGGCCTCAACGATATTTTGGAATTGCTTCAAATCATGCCTATTAATGTTATTAGAACTAGTAGGCCGTAAAATCCGAAAGGTGTCCGAGGCATAAGTCATGACTTAGGTCGTCAAAAAAAAAGGAGGTATCATATTGAGTGGCGCATCGCGCGGCGCGATATTCGCTATACATTTGTCAAACCCAAAGTGTGGGGCACTCTTAGGTACAGACGAGGCAAGCTTCTAGTAACTCCTACAGCGACGGTTCTATATCTAGGAAACCAATGGAGTTCCTACTTTGCAACGCCGGAAGACTAAGGGTTCCTCAAAGTCCACAGCCACGTCAGCTTTCCAAATTCCTCTCTACCCAATAGTACTAGTTATTTTGACAAGCCCGAGGTGCTAGAAAATGCTTCTTGGCAAGCCACCCAGAAATTCAACTCTCATGCTCTGAGGAAATAGGATATTTATGAGAATAATGTAAGGCTATGATTTTATGATGCTATCATTATATGAAATAATCGAAAGGTTTTCTCTTTGTATATCCTGGATACGGGCCTCTTTGTACTCGAATCGTCAGGTTGATGACGACTTTCAGCTAGCATGATAATGTTTAAACTGTCATGTATAGTTACTTTCTTGATGCTGACAACATCAGGCATGGTAATGAACCTGATATGGGGTTGCAACAATCGCCGCCATGCAATCGTTTCACTTCTCACTTATTCAAGCATTTGACAGCAGCCCTATGAGCGTTTATTTGGATACCGAGAAAGGCAAAGATGTTCCACATAAATCAGTTTAATTGATACGAATTCTCTAGAACAGAATGATTCAAGGTATAGCATGCTGACGGTCATCTAGGCCATAGCCCGAAGGCTGGCATGTTAGGTCTAGCAATGTATGCTTAATCACAACCAAAGTCGCTATCAAACGGGTGTTGCTTCAGAGAAATCAGCTCTACCCCAGCCGTATTGATGGTCTTCTGGCGGCTTCTTTGTTGCAGTTGGTTGTTCCATTGGTCATACCCAACAGTGGCCAATACGGTAATAAGGCCTTTCACATCCGCATCCATTTTTTGTCCGCTGACCTTTTCTGGCAGGCTGATAACAGCTTCAAGAGCAGACCCGAAGTCGCCCTTGACCATCCCCACCGCCATTTTAGTCACTGATCCAAAGACACGCACAAGAGTCATGAAACCCTCCACGTCACTCTGGGTTACTTTAGTTCCGGCGGAGTAATTAAAAGTCGAGAAGGAAATGTGCCTCGGTGGGGGTGGGCAGTAAGTGCCCTTGATATAGGTCGTGCTGTTCGCATTCCATGTATACGACCTACCTTGGGCTGTGACATTAACAGCGGATCCGTTCTTGACCTTTTGATCCCCAAGGATGTCATTGAAAATATCCATTAAATTCCCAAATAGTGGATTACGAAGCTCACCTTCTCTTTGACCATTGTAAGCTGCCTTTCGCCCAGCGAATTACCCGGATCAACAGTCACAAAATTCTTGTATGTATCTCTTCGATTCCCCTGTGTCCCATATAACTGCTTGGGCCACAGCGTGATAGTCCGATCGTTGGTTACATCCACGCCCCGATTATCCGAATACCAACCATATCTTACGTTACGTTGGGCGTACGCTGGCAAGAGTCGATTGGTCGTCTTCACGGCGACGAACTGATTCTTTTCGTCAACACTCGATTTGACAAACAAACCCACCCATTTGACTTCCCCATGGTTTCCGTTTGCTTTGATTGTGATAGCTGGGTTTGTCATCTTGGGACAGCGAATCCCCACATATCGATCAAACTCCAGCTGAAACTCGCAACAGGTGTAGCACGGGACGTTAAAAATTCCAACCTCATGATATTGTATTGTAAGTTTCTTATCCTTTTTGTCGGATAGATTGCGCCAGTTTGGATCGGAGGTCGCATATGCTGGATTCTCCCCCCCAATGGCAAACTCCATCTCGGCTAGATTCAAATGGACGCAGAAGAGCCAGTAGTCTTCTGTATCAAAGTTGAAGGTCGTGCCTCTACACCCTTCCAAGTGGGGTGTCTCTTCCATGCCCGCACGGTTGCAAAAGCGTCTGTCGAACAAGGGGATATCTGAGCCCATGTAGTCTTCCAGCTTTACATCCATGATGTAGTCAACTGGGAATCCTGCCCCTGTAGCACTTGTCATTGTGGATTGTTGTTCCTTTTTGGCGCACGAAAGTATAGTTTCTGATAAAATGAATGCCGTAAGACTGCTAAACAAAAATAGCAGGAGGGAGACCAATCAATAGGAATATAATGACAGTTGTAAATGGCTGTACTACCCATTCAGCCATAAAACGGAGTCAAGATAGCAGTTTATAAGGAACTACTATTATACGCATTGAATTAATGGTCGACATAAGAAAACCGCTTCGTTGGGCATTCATCGCTTCACTTTCCTGTTAGGCAAGCATGCTTACACCTCTCGAATCAACATGCGGGGTTGTTTCCGGAAGCTGACTAGGGCAAGTTTCCGATTTAGCAACCCATAGTACAGTATGCCACGTAGCTGTATCCACTGTAGAACCTTGGTGAGCCTGGTTAGATTGGCGCCATATGCATTTACCTCTCGATCCGGACTTGGAGGCATGAAGGGTGGAGTAGGGCAAAGCTGCAATGGCCAACCAGCATGTTTAAGATCGCCAGACTTTCGTTGCCTTCTTCGAAAGGAGGAAAAGGCAAAGTTGTTAAGTCCTCTGGATCCATTGCTCACGCATTTATATAGCGCATTCGGTACTCGTAGCCTTGTAAGTACTCGTCTCTGCCCGAAGATTGGGATATATCCATTCGGACAATGCAGGAGCATTTCGCGAACCATGCGAGCCAATACATGCCAGTAGAATACATAGTAGTGAGCTGCACACCCATATGAATGTCCAATGACAGCCAAAGGCTTGCATCCTTGTAGCCCCCGCATCACCTTATGGTGTGCAGCATGATTTCGAAGTCTATCGCTTCCGAAAACTAGATAGACTGCTCCCAGCCCAAACCCCCTCCCCCGCAGCTATGATTTGCATCGTGTTTCTTGCACCTTCTGAAAGACACCAGCCTTTTCTAGTTTCAACATAACCACCGAAAGAATGAGGTTGTTAAATACCAATACATGCCGGCTTCGAGACCCAGTGTACGACAGCATCCCTGATTATGCAATCTTGTCCCACAGATGGGGTGCTGCAAAAGACGAGGTTACTTTCGAAGAAATTGAGCAAGCAGACCATAAGGATTTCGAGGCTCGGCCAGGATATAGGAAAATCCAAAATTGCTGCGCGCAAGCAAAATCCGTCGGGCTGGAGAATGTCTGGGTCGACACATGCTGTATCAAGAAGTCCAGTACAGCCGAACTCACTGCAGCTCTCAATTCTATGTTCCACTGGTATCGCAATGCCCAAGTATGCTATTGCTACTTGGCTGATGTACCAAGCAACGAGAACCCAAGTATTGCAAACTCAAGCTTCCGCAGGAGTAATTGGTTCAAGCGGGGTTGGACTCTGCAGGAACTTCTCGCGCCGCTGCACGTTGTTTTCTTTGCCGAGGACTGGAAGGTGCTAGGGACAAAGGCCAGTCTCCAGAGTGTCATATCTGAGATCACAGGTCTTTCATCCCAGATTCTGTTGATGAACCATGGCGGTGAGATCAGTGTCGCGGAAAGGATGTCTTGGGCTGCTAATAGAGAGACTGCCCAGGTGGAGGACAAGGCGTATTGCCTAATGGGCCTGTTTGGAGTTAGCATGCCCATGATGTACGGTGAGGGAGAAAAGGCTTTTGAAAGGCTGCAGCTGGAGATTATGAAAGTGTCGGATGATCAGTCGCTCTTTGCCTGGGTAAGAAACGATTCCCTAAACAGGAAAACCGGACTCCTCGCGAGATCGCCCAGTGAATTCCGTGATTCTGCCAATATCTCCATGCGCAATGGTCAGTTGTGGAACTCTCCATATGCCATGACGAACAAAGGTCTCAACATCACTCTCCCCCTTATACCCCAGAAAGAAGCTAGTGATTTATTCATAGGGGTTCTTGGCTGTCACGACAGGGTAGAAGGGCGTCCCCTTGGGATCTACTTGCAAAAGCTTACCAATGGTGATGGCTTCACTAGCTATGTCAGAGTCAGACTTGATCGGATCCATACTATTGCAAACGATGGTTTGCCTGAAAAGGGAGTCGAAATATACGTCAAACACCCTGACCGGGCAAATTTCAACGTTCTCGACTGGATGAGGCCAGAAAATGAGTATATTTTCTCGATCCGAAAGAGCCCAGAAGGCACCCCAACAATTTCATCCAACGTTCACGCGAGATGGAGTATGAACGAAAACAACATTTACCTGAGATTTTGGCGCAGTGGGCATTCAGGTGTTATGCTCTTCAAGAACCCTAATGGCCAGATTCTATCAATATTTCTGGGGTTGCACAATTACAATATTTGGTGTGACATGGAATTTAAGGATACAGAAGAAGATATTATGACAATTGCGAACGAGTACTGGCATAGTTCCTCGAGAAATCGATGGAGAAATTACGATCGAAAAACCATTGCTCTCCCGGACAACAAATCGGCGTCAATTGAAGTGTGGAAAGGACAACTAGAGGGCCAGAGAGCTTACTACGTTGATGTCAATGTCGAAAGTGGCTTTTTACTTCACGCACTGGGACCTGGCTGTTGTTTTGAATAGTTAGTGGGCACATTGCAACTATTCATTTGCTAAATTGCACACCTGGAATTATGTTCGACTGTCTTTCCCAGTGAGAATGGAGCCTTGCGAATCCGGTACATTCCTGACTTCATAGATCTTAGTCCGCCTAGGGTGCGTCGAATCAAGAGTTATCTTATGATTGGATATGGCAAATTGCTCTTCTATAGCATCTTCTTAAACTATATAAAAAACCTTTTTATGTTTGAGCAGGACCTTCCGTCGATGGTTTATCTAAACCTACCTAGGCAGATATAGCTGACACGAACTCCTAGCTGAAACCAGGCGGCGTGCCTAGACGTTTTCTGGGCGATATAGCGATCAGATACACATTCCCCGGTAAGATAGTTCCAATAGATATTGAATCTTTTCATCGAACGCGGCTAGCGAAGCAGCAAAAATAGAGTAATGCCTGTTAACCAGGGGTCTAGCCCTTTTTCAAAAAGCGGTGCCTAAATTTACTTACATCAAATTCGTTGCATTATTTTTCGTCCCTATACCCTAGTACATGGGATACGTACATACGTCTCGCATCCGCCGCCGCGGATTGGCCCGATTTTGGTGTTCCTGTGTGCGCCCGCCGCCCAAAGTATATGACAATATATCTGTGTCTGTGTTTTGCCTGTCCTTTCTTCTTTTCTTTTTCCTACTCTATTCTGATTAGTCAGCTATCCAATATCAACATTGGCTTCTGGCTGCGAAAAAACTACCGTGTCTATTAAAAAATAGATATATAGTTAAATTAATAGTATAGTTATTAGTAAAATGACTCTAACCGCCCCCTACACTAGTTTCGGGGTCGCGCCATACGCGACCCCGCCGGCTCAACGAGCAGGACAGCTCAGCGAGCAAATTTTTAAATGTAAAATATTGAGAAATTCATAAAAATTCGATTATTTGGAAACATATAGTAAAAAGTATATGAAATCAAAGCCAGAGATCTATAGATTATTTCTTTTTTTTCGGGTTTGTTTAGTAATCAAGTCACAGTCCACTGTATAGTTAACTAACTCTGTTATAACCTGTTGTGGCTTTCATGTATTCTGCCGAAAGCGGTAGGAAAGGCGGTATGGCGGCCGCTTATCGGCTGCTTAGATAGATGAATGAACAAAACAACTTCCTCTACAATACTCTCGGTGCTTTTAGGCACAACATAACCCCTGTCTATTTTTTATATATTTAATTTCTTTCCTTCAAAGTATTATATTTCTGGCGGCCGCGGTATATTTGAGTAAGATTATCACTAGATACAGTTTATCCAAGGTAAATATAATGTCTTGAAGCTCTAGATCTTTCCTGTCTAGTATATTAAGCCGCGGTAAGTTGTTCCAATTCAGTATATATATTTACAGCTAGATAAGTCTGTGCAATACTCCCCTTTATCAATATATTAAGATTCTGTTTGAAGTTATCGCTGCCTTTCTCAAGTTATTTAATATTATAAGTAACTATATTAAAATATTGAACAGTTTTGGGTATATTTTCAAAGAAGAAACTACTTGAATAACTCAATATCAAAGAAGGCGTTGAAGGCCGCAATTTAGGTAGAGTATCTATAATAATAGAAGGATTCCAGGGTACAATCCCTGTCTTATAGAATCTATATTTAATAGTATACTTCTTGAAAGTTTTAAGTCAAATAGATAATGGTACAGCCAAAAAATTATTCTTTATAAAGTTATCTCTACCAGTATAAGTTATATCTGCAATAAAATCGGTATATCAGTGTTTATAGGCGTGGAATACACCTATATCTAAAGACGAAAGAAAATGGCTCGAATACAGTAGTAAAAAGAAAAGAATAATCTTATTCTTTTTGTAGAATATAACAAATTTGTATATAAGATAAGATCTATAGCTGTTATAGAGAAGAAGGCAATATCTATTTTTCTTCTTAGATATAGTATATCTATGGAATATCTAAATCTATTGATATACAAGAAAATCTGTAAGATAGCTATTCTTAGAGATACTAATATAGCTTTTTTTCTTAGCTGTATTAAACTAGCCTTCAAGAATACACTTTCCGGTAAGAATAATAAATAGTAGATAGAGTAAACCAGTAGTATTAATAGTCTCTATAATAGAGACATACTCCCGATTAGTATTACTATTAATATAGGTCTTTTTCCCTATCTTTTGTATAATAACCTATTGATCTTTCCCTATACTAATCTGGAAACCTGTCTTATCAAAATTCTAGATATTATTATCCGCAATCCTATACTGCTGGACAAGACAATTAAGGTAGAAAAATCAGTTTTTAATAGCTTTATAATTATAAGCTTTCTTACGATTAAGCTCTATAGTCTTCCCTTTCCTTAGATTATACTGCGGATAACGATCAATCCAGCGTCAAAGCTATTTTTTATGGACTGTAGAAGGTAAGATAGTAGAATTATTGTGGGTTTCCTTTAAGATTGTATTTACGCAATTTTCAACCATTCAAGGTCTCGGAGAAAGTCCAACTTCTTCTAGTATATCAATATATCGGCTAAGAGCAAGATGGTGAGCTTTATTTAGCTTCAAATTCATTGGTGTTCGAGCACTGCTAGAAATACAGCTATAAAGATATACAGACAGTGTTAACCTAGGCACCTCGAAATCGCGTGCTGTTTTTGAGATATTCGGTTTTTTTTGATTATGTAATGTGTCTAGTCCCTTTTCGATTCTATCCTCCATTATATAGAGATTATTAGATATTTTGGTGATTAATAAAATATATGTAGGACTAAATTTCTAAATCTATTAAAACTCTGCTCGCTGAGCCGTCCTGCTCGTTGAGCCGGCGGGGTCGCGTATGGCGCGACTCCGAAACTAGTGTAGGGGGCGGTTACAGTGGGGTGCAAAAAGTTTGAAACCGCCCGCTTTCACCGCCCTACATATCGCTTTAGGTTAACCCTACCGAATTCAGGCGCCTGAACCTATACAGTCTATATACGCGTTGAATTATGGCTCCTAGAAAGGAGCTAGATCCTCAGATTTACTCACGTATATGTGAGCTGCATAGTATTGGATGGGGCCCGACTAAAATCTATCGAAAGCATCCTGAAATACCTCTTTCTACTATCAAAACTACTATACGCCGGGAGTCAATTCGGGTCAATAATACTACTCCGGGTTGGGTCCAGCGGGGAACCCGTGCCACTCTACGTGCAACTCTAAACAGCCCCCCACCCCCCCCAACACCCAACCAACACACACACACACACACATTTTAACTAACTTCATTAACACCCAGCGGCTAGCCGAAAGGGCAGCTATCACTAATCTACAAATACATTTCCTACTATGTGCCTTGTCTACTTGTAGGCCATACAAAATTCACTTTTAGCATATGTCCATCTCATCTGGCTGTATCGTAGGGGATTCTCGTCGGTTACTAATTTTGTCAGTGGGCTGGCTTGAAGGCGCTTCTTCGAGTGCACAACATCCTATTTTCGGCTGCTGAAGCGTCTTCCGTGTCTGCCACGAGGTGGTTGGTTTGAAATGGGCGTGGCCACTGTATGGCTGATCCACGTTTTCATTTCCGAGGTAAACGGGGAGAAGATGATGCATACAGCCATACTCTGTTAACATGCAGAGTATGCCCTGGCTGGTCGCCTGGCCCGCATGGCACTATAATTTCCACCCAGTCAACATTGGAGGATGTGCAGTTTCGCCTTTTCGATGGAACAGGGATCGTCTGGAGACTGTGTTACATCGCGCACAAATTGTATATGCATGTTTCACAGTCCAGCTCCATACACCCTTGTCAGTGTAAAGATACATATCGTATGAGTTACAAATACATGATTAGGGTGTCGCGTATGTCCGAATGACTGTAATATAATACCCCAAGAATAGAAGCACCAAGAAGTCACCAGATTAGCCAATCAAAGTATTGCTTCCTGGTGTTAGTATTCTTATCGTATACTAAAAATTACATAAATTTGACAAGCTTTATAGCTGAGAGATGTTGCCACTGAGAGGAAGCTTCATTGATGATGTTATCTACTATATACCTAACGCTGCCATCAGACTTTTAGGTTAATTTTGTATTTGGGGTTCTATGGTTTACTGAGCGAGCCTCGATTCGCAATAAAAGTCAAATACATGGTAAGTTATTCCTGGTATTGGTAAAAAAAGACACTCTTCTGACATCGGTTAGAGACTAAGGGTTAGGTATATGGATAGTGCTTATATAGGGCTCCACTGCTCAAGAAGATTAGCTATTCCGCATAAGGGCAGGAAATATTGCTTTGAAACCTCTCTCATAGACCATCTCCCACAACTCATTCATTGTATAACAGTTTGGTTGGCGACAATAGAAACAGGAAGTAATGAACGATTTGTAATACAGAAGCCAGAGGGGAAATGATTTCTCTTGACCGGCTCGCTGTTGTACTAACAGTATATATACTGGTGCCCTATGAAAATAACCTAGCTAATAAGGGCGGTCATGGCAAGAAAAATGCCTCAGAAGCGCTAGGTTAAAATGCCGCAGCTGGCGAATAGTACTGCCAAGAAGGAAGAAACCAGGGTAGATTTTAATTCAGATATAACCCTGACGTGGTTAATTCTTGTTTCAGAGGTATTTTCGTAGTAATATGCAGTTCAAGTGGAATGTCAGGACAGCATCAGCTTCCTCCCTCCAGAACACCCAAGTCCTGAGTGGAGTGACTTAATCCTAGAGGAGGTTCCTCGCTAACTCGACTATGGTGGGGCAAGAGAGGAAATCTGACTGGCAGTGCCTCGAGGTCGGCAACGGGTGTTTGCGGAACAATTTCTAGTGGTGCTTAAGCAATATGATATCAGTGCACTAAGTTCCCCTCTTCTCATCTGAGACAGCTGAGCAAACTCAACCCTTGAGGCTACCCATGTATAATGGAACCATGGTCCCTAGTAGGAGCTGTCCGTCATAGCCGTAAGGCTCGAAATGGACACTGAGATTGACACTTCTACTAAGGCTCCTACCAATTGTTTCCCTAGAGGAGGTGAATGAGGTTCCTCCAGCACTACTATAACGGCCGAAACGAGGTCACGATATCTGATCCTCCTCATACTCAGCAAAGAAGACCCGTTATAAGACTGCAAATTGTGCGTCTGGCTAGAAGGTTACATGGAGTTACAACCACGTCCTCGCGCAAGTGAACGCCTGCTAGGACCAATTTAGTAGTTATATAGGGGCTCGGGTCCACCATACAGCTAGTCTATCAATGTGAGGTGCAGGCTTAGTACTAGATTTCAAAGATTAATACTTGCATTGGCCTCACGTAGTATGGTCCTGGTAAGTGCCTGACCTTGGCAAATCGCCAAGCTACTAGCGCAAGCACAAGAAATACACTTGAAATCAAGCCTTAGAGAGCACAACCTGGCTAGCGCCCCTACTCCAACAATCCGACCATCTCATACCA
Source organism: Aspergillus caelatus (assembly GCF_009193585.1). Taxonomy (NCBI): domain Eukaryota; kingdom Fungi; phylum Ascomycota; class Eurotiomycetes; order Eurotiales; family Aspergillaceae; genus Aspergillus; species Aspergillus caelatus. The sequence goes on from NW_022475377.1 coordinate 104,025, forward strand.
TGTACTTATGCACCTAACTAACAGAAATACTTTTTGGTTCTAGCTGACTAGGAATATGCTCAGGATTATGACATGGCATGAGGGGAACCGAATGGTAAATTCATGATACAGAAAGTTATAAAAACCGGGCTTTCTCATGTCTTCCTTTTGATACTCATGAGTCATAACAGGCCATCAGAGCATTTTCCTTTGGTTGACCTCTAGTTGTTCCTTTTCATTGGCTCAAGGCTTCGAAAATGCATCGTTTTTTTCTTTACTCGTCGTTATTCACAGCGACTCTGGGATACCGGTTGTTTGAGTATACTGGTGAGCGCTGTACTGGCTCGAATGTCGGCCTCCACCGACTGGCTGGTCCCAGTGCCTGTGCTCAGCTGAATGAGGGTGTCGCATCCTCGCTACTGGTCAAAATTGATAACGTCCACGATGACCTCTACCAGGTCAATGTCTACGAAAACGAGGATTGTACGGGTAGTATTGTCGGAGCAATCGCCAACACAAATGGTTGTCTAAATCTTCATGTTTTCAGTGCCGTCGGGAAATCCGTTCAAGTGGTTCCTGTTAGCAAGAAACGGAATACTTCTAACATAAGAGGTTTTGAGACTGACTCTCTCTATAACCTTGACGAGGGGATTGATGGGGAAATCCAGGTCCCCATTATGCATGGTGGGTTCAGCCCAGCCCAAAAGTCCTACCACTCAGAAGATGGGACCTACCTCGACGAAGCCTTCGATCTTTGGATTCCGCATGAGGTTGATCGACACAGCATCATCAAAGACCTGTGGTTTCATAAGCTTGATGAAGAAGGTCCGTCCAATTACCTCAACAATACCTCGCTCCACGTTCATGACGCAAGACAGCTTGAATGGGCCTATTGTAACTTCCAGGCCGTCTGTATGGGTGCTGTCGACCTTGGGGGAAGGTTTTCCAATTCTGCATTCGCGCGAGGGGTAATGCATTATATAGGCAATTCCGGGTGGAAAGATTATCTTAAGCTGGTCAACTTTGTCGTGGGTCACACCGCTAACGGGATAACTATCATCAGTTCGATTCACACCGCAGGATCTGGGTCTCCCGAACAGAAATGCGAAACGAATAAGACAACCCGCCAACTGGCGGGAGATCTGGTGAACTCAGCGGGGACAGACGGCGTTACCAATGTTGTCTGGGTGATTAAGGATGAAAACGACAAGGAGTGGGAACTAGCCCTGAGGGCACGACCCCTGGGTGCCTCCAACAATAACAACTGTGGTGCTTGTGCCTTGTGTCTCTAAAATCAATCATCCTATGGACTGCCGGTATAGCTGTCATTGGTGGTGGTAACAGTGGTGGTGCCGTGGTATGTAATTATTGGAGAAGACGGTTAGGCAAGCAGAATGGAAAATGTTTTACACTGTGTATGTACTCAAATGTTATTGGGACAAGACGCTAGTCCAGGATAGGTGTATAAAATACAGTAGTACTTCATATGTGTAATACACTTACTCTATTGCCATACAGTTAGAGTACGGAGTAAGACTACTGCATAAACTGTTTCAAAGTAGTCCAACTCGACAGAATAGGTCAGTATTCGGTATTACCAATACATTCCATTGGCCTATAATTGACACCGAGGACTTTTGTTTTAAAATTACAAGCTAGTAGTTGATCACTGAATATCTTATGAACCCCGCCCTCCGCCTAGGTTGCGTTCGTCAACACCCTTTTTATACTCGATCTCCTACTCCTCCTCTCTAACTTCCCCAAACCCTCTCTTTCTCTCTTTTCCAGACATGTTGTTGCCATTAGTTCTGATGACACTGTCATGGCTCGTAAGTGTTGAAATCCAACCCAGCTCCGTCCAAGACTGACCTAACCCATTTAGATTCAATACTCGTACACCATGCTCATCGGAACACTATCCATGATTGAAGGGCCACACAGCCAACCCTCAAATGCAGGAAATGAGACGTATATCACCAGATCTCTTCGCACCACCATCAGCCACCTACGTACCCACGTCGGCAACTGGTTCTACCTCCGAGGATTCGCCCTTGTCCTCATCCACGACATAGCCCGAGATAACATCCTCCCAGCTCTTCTACCAATTAATGATAACTCGCCACTCAAACAAGATATCTGCTCCCTAATTTCTGTAGCAGCTTTGGCAAATTTACAAGTTCTCTGGGTCCACATTATTATTACCCGGCCATCGCCAAAGTTTCTTTACCAACGCCTTCCCAGCCTGAACTGCTGGCTTCGAGTGATTCCTATAGTCCTGCTTGAGTCTATATTGCGCGGCCTGGCAGTCCCAATTACACTACTTGTTGAAATCTATCTGATACAGGCTGTAGGAAAGATAGACATTGACCAAAACTTGGATAATAGCCAGTCAGCGGGTCACGTCTATGCACTCGCGGCTGTTGCTCCCACATTAATTAAATTTTGGCTTGCTCTTCCTGCTCGAGTCATATTGGTTCGGATCGCAGCAACGATGGTCCCAGATGATGATGAATTGATTGTACCGCTTGATCCACGGCTCAAAGGTGGCAGTGCTCCGCTGGGCATGTTCGATGCGTGGAGGAAAGATTCGTGGGCGCGTGCTTGTAAAATTCAGACTAGGGGGTTTATTGCAGGGACTGCTATTTTCCTTTTAGGCCAATTGGTTATTCCTGACTTTCGGAGTTATGTTCCTTTTCTGCCGATGTGGTTTAATAATTGATCAATTTGATCGTTTGCGTTGGTCTAACATTGTATATAACTGGATAGTCAGGAAGCAGTTTACATCGATCAGCATGTTGCATAGCCCACGCCAAATAGCGCTGCAAGCCAATAGCCTAACATTGCAGGGATGAAGTGAGACGAAAATAACAATACCTGATGGGGGAATATGCTGTTGTTATAATGATGGGAGAGATTATATCGTGTTCTTTATTCAAGCCGTCGGAGTTCGGCCTTGATCGAATAAATCCAGTTGTTTATCCGCCCTCTGAGGCTTATAGCGAGATTTATTCGGAATCAGTTTTCTTGCGATCAAGTATAACATATATTACTGCTTATCGTCTAGTATACAAAGAGTACTCAAGTACACATTGTGGCCAGCTCCGGCGCGGAGCAATGCAAACATCCCTTCGGAACTCGGAACTGGTTGATGGCGACAAAAAGCTAGGCAGACATCTTGTGGATTACGGAGACAATCTAATTGGCGACCTCATCGCTATGTACAAAGAACAGCAACAGCATTACCGGGATATATCTAATAACTCCGAACAAATCTTATCAAGTAGAACAACTTTGGTGCTCACCTTGTAACCTGGGCTGCTAATAAGTTTTACAGTGAGTATGCTGTCTTGGCTTGAGATGACGAAAATCTCCCCAAAGTCTGCTGTAACAGGAATGTTCTATATCTCCCTGCTACCCGGCGCGCTAATAGCACTAGGTAAGGTAAGGATGGGCTTTTTATCGATATTCTGATATTGTATCCAGCAGCCGAAATTGTTTGTGTCGGGTGACCAATCAGCACAATACTTGACAATATCTATAATAGCTGTCGTCTATTGCAGAAGGCTCTTAGTTTGTTGTTTCTGTAGGGTTCTAAGCTGCTGGTGTTTTGTTTTGCCGGCGGTCAGACTGACATCCACAGGAAATCGATTGAGACAAGGGCCTACGATATTATGCAGAGAAACAGGGACTATGGCGCGACTAGACATAATATGACCGAGGACAGTATCTCCCGATTCAGTTATGCGGCCAAGGGCGGATGAACAAGCTGATGGAAAGAGAGAAGCTTTTGCGATACCAAAGGGTACTAGGGCCATAGGCACAGAGCGTACGAGAACTGTAAGGGGACCGTTTTGTACAGGTGGTGGCAAAGTGTATTTAGAATTGTTATTGACGGGTTCTGCAGCGTTCTACGTCAAAAGGAGTGGCTTTCTGTTTTCGTTGATGGGATGTGGTAGACGTAGCGGCTGGAGTCTTGGATTTCTGGAGTAGAGCTGTTGTAGATATTGGCCAGGAGCTCTAGAGTTTGGCCGAAACTGATCGTATTGTAGATTGTGTATGATATGCTGAATATAAATCTCGCTCTCGTGTCTTGTCCGCGGATGAGTGTGAACTGTGACAATGGTGCTCCCAGGGAAGGTGGTGTTTTTATATTATCTACAGTAAATTTGTTGAATGTGGCTTCGATGGGTTTATTGCTGTCGATAATGCCGATTGCTGGTGTCCAGGAATCAAGGACAGCCTGGAAGGCTTGTTACAATGGACAAAGGCAGTCCTATAGATATCACAGTGCTCAGCCAATTGTTCACAACTCCGAGTGAGATGATCTTCATGGAGAACTTGGGCAAAGTTAGAGTTGGCATCGGGTCGGGGGCGGGTCCAAAACATAGTGGAGGTGTAGTGGGATCCGAAGAAGTTTGAGCTGAATGTGAGCAGGACGATCGAACGCCCTGGCGATGAGGAGCTGTTAAAGACGTTGGCGTTGAATGAGCACCGCGAGGGCACATTTGACCGCTAGGGAAGTGTCTTTGAACTCGTGGAGGTTCATGTTGAGGGCATCAAGATGGAGACGGACGCGGTGATGGTGACCCGCGTGGATGTACAGTGAAGCCTCTTTTGGGGGGCATTTTTTTCAATGACGGAGAGATATGGGCAGGGCGTTAACCGTGTTTTGTTATTGTTTTTGTCAAATTAATGATGATTTAGCATATTATACTTAAATAAAAAGAAAACGCCATCTCTAATTCCCCCCCCTCCAAGGTAGTTGAGTCCTTCATAGTATATACAAAGTAGTAGTGGGGTCTTACCAACACAGGATATACGCCTCGGCTCACGGATTCTCGTCAAGATTGTAATATCCTAGCCATATTGTTGTTGGTGGTGAAGGCCTCTGAGATCTGCTATTCCACCGCAGATGTACCACTCTCTCATAGTAGCTGTAGGAATTGCTTAATAAATTACTTTGTTAGTGCAATAACTTGAAGATGCTATACAGGGATATCTGAGTGACTCGGAGTGGTTCGTTATTTCTAGAAGATCCCTGGTCAGTGATGTTAACCGGGCCAGTGATAGTTCTGGGACAGTGCCTGTGGCCCAGGAAGCGGGGAAGCGGTACCTGTTTTTGTTATCTACGAATCAGACATATCAAAATGCTCCACGCATCAGCACTAACTCAAAGAAGGACTGGCGCTGTCAGCTGCTTTATTCTGTCTGTGACTTTTGTCCAAGATAGTCTAGTCTAATCTAGTCTAATCTAGTCTAGTCCGGTCAAAGTCAGGTCTGACAATCTCGAGTTCAACGAGATTTCTTTCCTCTCTCCCTCCTCAGGAGACAAGTATTTGCCATTGGCTATCAGCTGTGCTCTGAGTTTACTTCCATAGTCAATACTTTCAGGGCGGTGTCTACGAACCATTGCCCTGCTGGCCCGTTATTGTCTATACCGGAGAATAAAGCTCCTTCCCGGCGAGAGGTGGGTCAACTTATCACCGAAAGCCATATTATTCCTTCCTTCCCCAACCAAATCCCCTCCGCAGTGGAATGCTTGGAACTCGCCCGCTCGATGATGAGTCCCAGATCTTGGCAAGAATACGTTCCATCAAGTTGCTTATTTAAACCCGCAACCAACATGGCCACTTTCAGTCCAATCCCGGCCTACGTCTTAGGCACACTGACACTCGCCCTGGGCTGCAATGCTCTGGCTCGTCCAGGCCCAGAGTATCCGCGTTTCGGCTTACCCTTCGAGTTCGCCGCTTCTTCCGCTTCCACTCATGGCAACAACAAATGCACTCCGCCCGGTGCGGTTTCTCCCCTCATGTACATCAAGGGCATCCGCGAGACGAGCTACGGTCTGACCTTGCTTGCCCTGCAGTACTACGGTCAGGAAACTGCCGTCACCATCTTCGCCGTCGTCTGTGCACTCGTCGGACTTGCGGATGGTTTCGTTGTCTGGGCAAACGGGGGGTAAGGCGCTCAAGATGAAGGCCTTTGGACACTGGATTACATGTTTGGGATTTGGGGGGTGGGCCTGGTGGAGGGCTTGTGCGTAGATTGCGTGGGGCCTATCTACAGATTGGTATGATCTATAATGCTCATTCTGTATAAGAATATGTAGAGTTGGCATTTGAACCCGCTTGACCCCCC
>NW_022475378.1:0-110005 GCF_009193585.1 Aspergillus caelatus
AAAAAAAAAAAAAAAAAAAGAATAATGTTGAAAGCCAGATATGGTGTTTCGATCGGAAAGCCGTGCATAGATCAGCCTCAAGGGAAAGGCTCCAATGGCAATGAGAAACCAAACATTTAAGTCACAGAGACGGGATAGAGTCACAATGACTAAAGTTGCCGGTAAACATGCAAAATCGGATCTCAAAGGCTTGGGACTAGTCGTGGCAATTGAGCAATGGGGGGCTGATTTATAAAGTCGAGGCAGAGACACTTTGCCCCCCTAAATCAGGGCGGAAAAATAGCCAAGCAGTAGAAATGTCCAACGGGGGGAAGAACCACTCTGCTGGAACATGTTCTCATTCCTCTGACGGTTCCGACGCGCTGGTCATCCCTCGAACCATGTTATTCGAACTTTTCTTTTTCTTTTTCTTTTTTTTTCTTTTTTTTCCCCTTCTGTCTTTCTTCTGATTTTCCCGTTTTTTTTCACCCCCTGTTTTAATTTTTAAACTTCTGTCCTCTGTGCGTAGAAATCATGATTTGGTTTCTCTGGCGAGATTTGCTTTTCATGTTCGGTTCTGCAGCGGATGGGCTGCAGACCAGTTCAGGAGTGGCGGGTCAAATGCTGCTTCATTGGGAGACAAGCAGTCCACGCAAGTGGTGAGTTGTGGGGGATAATGTTGGTCCAAAGCAGCTGAAAGAGAAGCCGAAAGGGAAAATAAGTCGAAATAGTTCAGGACGTATTGGCCCGACACTTGTGGCTAGCCCTGGGGCCCCAGCAGAGAACTCAGAAGAGAGCTGAAAGGAAAAATGGAGAATGGACGGAAGGCCCGCGGTGGATGAGAGTTAAAGAAAGTAGTACTTTTAGTGTTGTTGTAAGTAGTGCAATTGCCCTGTTTGCCACTCCACTCACAATGCGCGATGGGCACCTACGCCATACGTACTTACTCCCTTGTGAATGGACGCATCGATGTTTTTTCTCCGCCTCTTGAGATATCTATCTATAGAAATTCCTCAGACCTGCCTATTTGGTCATAACCTTGTGCGTCTCTCGTACAAGAATTCTCCAAGAGTTGGGGTTACCGGAGAGTCCAGGGCCAAACCTACAGAGACGCACACACCTCTCCAAGAGAAGTATGGTTACTTGCATAGTAAAGGTGATTGCTAGTCAATATGCAAATGAAGCACTATAGCTTGTTTCTGCATGTTTTAGAGTTGAATCGCATCCTGATCAAATTCCTATGCTCCAACTCATAGATATGAAATTAGCATGCCTGAACAATACACCCTGCCCAATTGCCCGTAGGAAACTTGACCTTGCATATTTAATATCGGCCCATAGCACATTCAATATATGTAATTATTACACAATCCACTTTCCAATACTTATATCTTGACTCGTGCACAAAATATCCTTCGGCTTCTAGCACCAACGTTCCGCGATATAATGCCAAATGGTGCAAAGGATCTCGATTGCGTGAGCTTTTAGAGACTCGTCTAGACCATGGAACCTGGCATCATGCGAATGCGGGCAAACTCCACGGAATGTGGTCATTATGCGTTTCCTGACCACCATCTTGACAAAATTCTTGGAACGGCGATAGGCACATCGAGTGGGATGCCGTAACCCCAGTGCTTCTCCTAGTATACTCTCGTTCGATTTATCGATGTTACCGCGACTTAGGGTAAGATTGCACTCATTGTCACCAAAAGCCCTGTTCCTTCACTAACCTCTTACATCACCAATGTTTACAGTCTATCGACTAGTAATAGCCATTTTCGAAATAACTTCGTCCCTTATCGCCAAACATTGCCCTTTCAATCAATTACTCTCTAACTCAGGCATATTGGTTGTTTGTTGATTGAAACAACTTCGGGAAAGATGCTGCATATAGGCATAAATTGATGTGAGTATATGCACGGCCGCGCCAATATGCTAACAGTGTTTGCTTTTTTAAAAATCCCAATTAGGGCTGGGGGTATCTCCGATGATAAATCAAACCGCACTAGCTCAAGACATCAACACCAATAAAACTGCAGTACAGTTACTCAAAGAAGCAACTTTAACTCATCATGAACATTGCATTATACCCACATTCCCCTAATATCTTTTTCTAATCTATTTTATTGGTGCTTTGCAAGTCTCGGCTTTGTGGACCGTGGCTGTGTCGGGCGCAAGTAACCGGTGGATCAGCAGTACATCTACGCGATCCAAGCCATGTTACATACGACTCCTCCTTCAGCTCTTCAGCCCTTCTGTTCAAACTTTGATCTCGGCCAATCTCTTATTCTATGCTTCATAGTTCAGCTTACAACTGCACTTTGACATAAATACGAAAACTATACGGAACACCCTGTGGCCGTGACCTCGCCTGTCAAGCTGCGAAGACAATTCATTAATCATGTCATCATAAATCGCAAGTAGTAAAGACAAAGAGAGCAAATTAGGCATATTCTCAACACGTAATCTATACAGAAAGTACAGATAGTAATGCTTATCCCAAAGCCCTACCAAGTGCTTATATGTATGCAAATCCCGGCTATGGTTCCATTTCAAGTATATCTCTGGCTCGAGTTCCCGAGACATTTACAGTCTAAACAAGATCCTGCAGTACGACCTACCAACTACATAGACTACAGCCCAGCATGATCATCGCCTACCTAAGCCAGAGTTAGAATATTCAAAAGTGGCCCATTACTGTACATGTCGGCGATAGCCGACGTAGCCAACTATGTTTATATATCGTTCTAAATACATTATTGGACAAACACAGCTACTAAAGTACCAACCACCATGTACGTCTTGTTCCTTTGTTAAGTTATTTCTTTGTTCCTTCGATGACAAATACCCAATTCAGATTCCCAAACTAATCACGTATACGACGATCTTACTTTTAGTAAGGGCTCGAATTTCTATAGACTTAGCTATATCACTCATAGCAGCCAAGTCATTTCCAAGTGCAATCATTAACACATACGGTGTAGCTAATCAAACACTGGCAAGATGAAGAACCCTGTTAGAACACCGATGTTATCGTAGGCTAGTGATATAATCCACAGTAAGCATTAACCAGCTTTGCAACCCATTGTTGGCATCATATACTCCGTGCGGAGGACATTCTTTCTCACAAGTACACCTTTCTATCATTAATGCCTGATTCCCAAGGCAGTACACGCGTCATGTTCCCGACCACTTATTACTCGTTAGTGTCTTGGCACTTGATACAACTCCAACCCCAAACGGGAATACCATGGATTTCATACTAACAATACTCAAACCCATCAATAACAACCATAAAAGCAACCCAGAAATCCAAAATCAAAGGGGAAGAAAAGAGGAACAAGGAAAATGGTCTGCTCAAAATGCCAAAAGAAACTCAAATCCACCGAACTAGCTACTCCCGGCGTCAAACGCAAAAGTGAGATGTACTATGGTTCGCCATCGACCTCTGTGGGAGGGGGCGGTGGAGAAGGTAGTAAGTCTAAGCCGACGTTAGGGAATACGGGTATTGGGAAGGTATGCTTTTTCGTTTCTTTGTTCCTTTATTTTTCTGGGGATTTGTGGATTTGTGTTTGGTTAGAGTGCTTGCTGACATGGTAAATTGCTATAGAGCAAGCTGCTTAGCTCGAAAGCTAAGAATCCTTATGCTGCTTATTCGTCTTCTTGTGAGAACTGTAAGACGAAGACGGAGCAGGGGCGGAAGTTCTGCCAGCGGTGTGCTTATCAGAAGAATGGTTCGTTTCTTTACCTTATTATTCTTATTATGTCTTGTTTTGTCCTAAATAGTAAGGTGATGGGGTTGCTAATTGATATCATAGCCTGTCCGATGTGCGGCAAGAGTATGGCCGGGAAGTCCAAGAAGGACCAGCCTGTCGTGCAGGGGCAGAAGTTTAATCTGAAGTAATTGGTGGATGAGTTCGGGTCGTTAGTTGATTTTCCTCTTCTGCTGGGTTGTTCGTGAAGTTGGTTATACTGCCTTGTTTACATTGGGTATGGACTAAACCATATTGCATGGCGTTTTGGGCTCTGTTGATACTGTACACCAGCGAGGCTGAAGATGAATTGCGAATAATGATATGATAATTCAAAAGCTAGTTATACATGACATACAATAGTATATGCAGTTCTGGCCCATCTCGGGCATAGGCACTTCTCAGTGGATCGAATCGCTCAGTTTATCAGTACACACCTTCCACATCCCAGCATAGGATCTAATCATTCTCAGACAAGATACCTAATAAGCCGTACACCCTGTTTAACCAACTATTTACCGCTCAGCCAACATGTTCTTGATGTGGCTGTAGTACTGTGGCAGCACATAAGGCGCAATCTCCTCCTTGGTCAGCCACTTGAAGTCTTTGAGGTTCTGCGTGTTGGTGGCCAGATCAGCCTGTCCAGCCATAATTCGAGCCTTCATGAAGAAAGTCTTCTCGCCCAGATGCTCTGTGCCATCGGCCTTGTCGCCCCTCGGGTATCTGAAGTTGTAGACGTGGTGGCCAACGGGGTGGAAGCCCACCATCCAGGTGTTCATGTTAACACCGGCGGCCTGGGCAAGGGTACGTTCAGCAGCCTGTGCGTTACATGACATATCAGTATTATGCCCAACATAGTACAAGGGAACAGACACAGGGGTAGGTAATCTCTGGTGCACTCACCAGTCGAAGAGTTTCATCCTGTTCCACTGGAGAGCTGGGGAGCTTCCAATAGCCATCCTTAGTCTGAACCAGAAGATAGAGTGTCCTCTGGAGGGCCCGGTTCAGGCTTCTCTGGTCGTTCTTCTCATCCGCCTCCGTTACTCGGGGGAATGGCCTGGGGATCTCCTCCTTCTTGCTAGTATCTTGGGAGGTGGCATTGACTGTGGCTTCCGCATCCTGCACAAGCATCTCCACCTGGTGTTCCGGTTCGGCCTCGACGGCTCCGACGAGAAGTTCATCGTTCCATGCGTCCTTCGAGTACGCATTGTACTTGCCGATATCACGCGCAGGCGTCTGGCGCTCCCGGATTTTACGCTTCCAGTCTTCGTCTGCTGGCGTTCCTCGCTTGAAATAAAAGTATTTAGTGAATGGAAGCGCCAAACGCTCGTTCAGTCGCTTCTGGTAGAAATAGTATGCTTTCTCAAATTGTGAGAGGTCGCGGGTAATCTGAGGGGGGCGGGATAGGGCCACGCCGGCATTGATGGTGTAGACGGGCTTCACGACGGGGAAGGTAGTTGTAGCGGTAGAGGTAGATTCTGAAGAGGGCTGGGCAGCGGCCGAGGAATAATTGCGGCGAACAAGCGTCTCTTGACAACTTCTGCACACTTTGGGGTCGGCAATCGAGGGCCCTAAACAGAGTCAGTACGGCCGATAATTGGCCATTGGTGCATCGACAAAAGACGTACGCAGAACAGACGCTATGCGCCTGGCACCATTGGATCCCGACGACATCTTGCCGACTGTGTTTGCTGGATACTGACGTGCTTGTCAACAGTCCGACGCCGATATTGCGAGAAAAGTTGGCGGTCACCTGTCGCGCTGAGAGAGCACCGGAAACACTAAGCCCGAGGAGGTTAGACTATCAGGTGACCCGCCATTTTTCATCCTTTAAATTTTTTCCCGCAGTTCCTTTCACTTCCTTTTCTTCTTCACAGCACCTTTTCCTTATCGTCACTGTGTTAAGATTCTCCACGACCAGTCGATCATTTACCGGTGCTCAGAGTGAGTACTTTTTGCGGCTGATTTCGCTAGCGGTACCTTCTTCAAAATCAAGGCGTACTGTTAGATAGATGCTGCATACATCCCCTAGCCTTACTACACTGTTTGCTTAGGGGTCTGCGAACTATAGTAGATTATGGGAGAATGATCATGTTCCCCCCTATGAGAAAGATGGGCCAGTATATCATTACTTTATACTTCGTAATGCAAAAATTATTATCCTCGTGAGAGACCTGGTTGCAGATTAGGCAATGCTTGGCTGGACGCTGGCTCTTAGGCGACATTCCAGACTCTTTCTTCTGTGCCAAAAAGACGCAGCTTATTGCCGTAGACTTTCCAAAACTCTGCGTCTCGCCGAGGTATTAAATCCCCATTGGCGACTCTCCGAGTGATATCGACGGAGCTACTGGATTTACGCGATTTGAGAGCCATGCTTCCAAATTGGTTGTTAATCTCTTCAACTTCAAGTGCATCAAATCTCGTGCCAAGCTTGGTGCTCGTCGATGTCTTGAACGCCTCCTTTCTTGTTGCTGATTCCTTCTCCACAATGCCCCTCAGGCTTTCTGGGACAGTCAAGGTTGTAGCGTTCGAGTCCGTAGTATCCGGCTGACCTTTCAATTCAGCCGGCTCCCGAAGCTTGGAGATGCCTCCGTCACGAAGCTGAGCGGAGAGCTTGATAAATATCTGAGCAGTCAGCAGGCTGTCATAGCCTGCCTCGTGGTCGATTCTCTGGCTGTTGTACTTGGAATGCTGATCATGTACACCTGGTCAAGAATCAGCTTAACGCAACAACAATACAAGACGAGGCATTCTCCGCACTTATTTTCGGGATCTTTATATGGAGGAGTTTATCGTTTATCTCACCCAAAGACGATTTGGGTATGATAGAACCGCAATCGTGCGTAGCCATGTATTTTGTATCCATCAAAATTGGAAACATCTCATGAATTATTGCTTGGAATTGATCCAGCTTATCCGGAAGTGGTCCGAAAAAGCAGCGATAAAGATATACCACGTCTGTGAACAGGTTATGTCCTACCAGCACGGGTCGATGAGATTTCAAGCGCTGTTGCAATTTGTCAGAAAACTCGTGCAGTGAGACCTGTGGTTCCACGGCTGTCGAGCTGTTCATTATGCTCCCAAAACAAAACGGATCAAGATGCGAGAGATCGCCACCAGTTAACGCCTCCACGATCCATCTAAATCCAATCTGCTTCCAGACTCGCTCTTGTGCCCGAGTCATCCTCTGCTCTCGGATAGCTTTCTCGCGGTCTTCGTCATAGTCAATTACTTGAATGAAAGCTGGTCTACTGATAGTCACTAGAGAGGGGTATTCGACCTCTATTAGCTGATGAACAAGCCTCTTTTGAAAGTTATTCAAGATAGATGGCATGAGTTTAGGCTTTCGAGACGCGGTGTATCGTTTTGGTGGGGGTATGTTGAGATAAGCCTCACGAGCCTAGCGACGTTAAATCGGGAGTAAAGCAATAAAATCAAGGCAATTTACCTCGCCAAGCGCAAGCCAGTCGTCTACCAGATGTCGTACTGCTTCCAGGAACGCCAGAGAGTCATGTTCTGTGTCCTTAACGTCGATCACTTTGCGCACGGAGGTACGGCCATACCTCTCAGCAGCCCTGGCTATGGCTATTGTCTCTTCTTCTCGTGACAAATAGTGAACGCCATCACTATAAAGGGAGTTCATGCAGAATTTATTCTCCAAGAGAAACTCAACCGCTTCGATAGATCTTAGTTCCATTATCTCACAAGTATGAAACTTGAAGGCATACCGCCGCTTTGGAAGCACATATCTCTTCCCACTTCTAATCTACGGTCGATTATTGGGTTTAGGTATAAGTTATAGGGTTTGAGGATGTAGGTTCCTGTAATTGTGACCATTAATACCTCTGACTCAACCCTCGAGGACGGACGTCTCTTACCTGACTCAGTATCTTCATGACAAATTGTCAGACCAATTTGCACTATTCGATACTTATCGGCTGATTCTTTGACTTCTGCATAACGCTCTTGCAGCGTAGACATTTTGTTATTCGGCAAATTTGAAGAGCACGCAATCCCCGAAAATTCAAAGTCTAAAGAAACGAAACTGCAAGACGCTAGGTCATCCAGTATCCTGGGGAGGAAGAAGGGGAAGGTTTTTGGTGTGATATCCATCTCGATTGTCACATAGACCTGTGGAAATAAAAAAAATTGGTCGATATGAGTATACGGGAGTCAGATTAAAAAAGGCTAGCCCAATAGGTAGTATAATGGTGCTGTCACATTAATAGCAGATCGGCTTGTATCCTTCACGTGGAGTGGGCCATAGTAGTCCAGTCAGTAATGTGAGTCTCAATTCATTTCTCTAGAGCTGCAGTATTCCTGTTCCTTGTATATATATGTCATGGAAGTGCAATGTGACTATGATTATGTCGCAGTTCAGTTAAGCCTCACAATTAGATAGGATAATTCCCGATCGTTGTATTGTCAGACAGCGCAGATCCACCGTCCCGTGACATCAGACCCCAGATTCGGCCACATCAGATTGAGCCGAGGGAAAAGGAACCCCGACTTGCAACCCGTCCAAGCTGAAAGTTAGTGTCAAGTGTCACGTCCTCCTGTTAGCTGCATCCCAACCACCCCTGAGATACAGTTGAGCGTGAATTGTGCCCTTTAATCTTCACTGCACATATTGTAACCACCACGCGAACCACATATCCCCACATTAAACATCTATCGCATCCTCGGCTGGCGGTGAAACAATGGCCGCCGACGATTCCGTGTCGGCCTCGCAGTCGCAACTCTCAACCTCCGCATCGTCCCTTTCGCCTTCGAAGATCTGCTCTAAAACCTACAAGAAAGCTTCTCAGCTTTTTTTAACTCGTCGGCTGCAAGAAACTCTAACCACTCTTGAACCCATCCTCGCACCCAGTCAGGCAAATGACGACCAATATGCCAACGGTAACGAGTCACTACCGCCGATTGCTATGGCTCAAGCTTCGGTGAGGATCAAAGTTTGGAATTTATACATCACACTGCTGAGCGCAATACTTGACTTGGGACCCGAGGAAGGAAAAGCAACGTTCGGCCAGAAAGAGTGGAAGGCTATCTCCACCAAAGTGCGCGAGGGCGAAATCTGGGAGACAGTTGTTCAAACGGGTTATAAAGGCCGCGAGGGCTCAGTCGATGCGGAAGTCGTATATAACTTGTCAGTAATCCCTACCCCGGCTTATGTCTGGTTCCATTGTGACTAACTATGGGTAGAGCGACATTGCTATTGAACCATTCTCCCTCCCAGCAACTCAATCAGCAGCGACTCGAGCACTATCTTTCATCATATGGTCAACCAAATTTGGACATTGCCGAGCATTTGCAGAACTCTCCCAATCAACAATCTAAGGCCCGAGTTAATGGCGGCACCGACACGCCGAGGGATTTGACCTCTCGGGTCAGGATAATTGAGCTTTTCACCCTCCATGTTCTTCCTAGGAACGAAGAGTGGGACTATGCGAGTGAATTCATTAACTTCAGTGAGGTCCTCGATGAAGAGCGAAAAGAGATGTTTTTGCAAACCCTGGATGGACTTAAGGAAGAGAGGGAGCAGGGCGAACTGCGCGCCGCAGCGCTTCAGCGGGAGAAGGATGCTCAGCTAGAGAGAGAAATGCAGGAAGCGGAACGCCAAAGGGCAGAGGAAGAGGCCGCTGCGGCTCAACACCCTCAGAAGGGACATACCCGTGATAACAGTGAGGTGGATTACGGTATTGAGAAGACCAACCCGAACGGAAGTGTCAAGGGCAGAGGGAAGGGCGAGAAGCAATCCGGTAGCAAGAGCAGTACGTCATCCAATCGAGCTGCTTTTTCGCCCACTGGTTCGAAAAAGAGACCGGAGAAGCCCGTATCTCGGCCCGGACAAACGCGAGCGTTGGCAAACGTACTACGCAACCTGTTGCGATATATCTCGAGAACGGTCGCCGGCAACCCGATGTCGTTCGCCCGGACGCTTTTATTCCTGCTGGGGCTCTTGGTGGCACTAAGCAGGCAAGGCGTGCGGGAACGTCTCCAGAGAATTACCGGAGCTGGATGGCAGAAAGTCAAGGGAACCGTCGGAATGGGTGTGAAAGTGAGCTACATTTAGGTGCACATTCTTAGTTTCTTCTATTTCCCATGGTCGCTGTCTTAAAGGCTAAACATGGGCGTTCATGCGGGCGTCTGGTGGAAACCTAGACTGGACTTTTTCCGCCGATGTTATATAGGATTGTTTCTTCTCCTTTGTAAATTTACCTACAAGACTTACGTGCGATTCAGAACCGATTTATAAGACAATAGTCACGACATCGAAATCAATTTGTCGAAATATAAATGGCCCACCACTATCCATTCCTAATTTTCCTATAAAGTTCACCATGCCACCAGCACTCGTGACTTTATCGCTACCAAAGCAAATCTCACAGCCCTCGAGACCCTCATTCCCACCCAGATAACCGCGGAAACAAACTCACAAAACAGTGTACAGCACAAATCTGCTCAATCGTACACATAAAATACGGCACAAACGTTTTCGCTTGAACATACAAGTCAACCGGCATTCACATAGCCTACAACGAGATCCCCAAACCCGTGCTTTTCACCGAATAGAAACATACAGCAAATAGTTTTCTCCCTCGGAGTCCGCCAAGACATGAGTAGAACGCAGTCTGAAATCGATCAGTTATTACTTGCTAATTAGAGATATGGAATAGGGAATACAATGTCCAGTATAACGTTTGCTATATGGGAGATAGACAACAGAAGTCTCAATACTAAGTGTGCGAGCACGCTGAGACCCAAATTGGTTCAACACATCCTTGTACATATCCGATAGGCTATCCCCGTCAGACCTCCAGGGCTTGGGTTCGGCGGTATCCGGCAATAGAGTAATGGTTTAGCAAACTAGATAGCCTGGACACCAGTTCAGTGAGTGAGTGAGTTTCTGGGGCGGGAGGCTCAGTCCGGAGATGAAGATGAACGCCAATGGGCCCTAGAGAATGCTATATTCGGGTCGGATTACGCCGCCATTTTTGGCGACACTCGGGAAGTACCTAGTAAGCCAGCATGCAGACGATGCCGATCCCGATGAGGAGGAGGGTTGTACTTAGGATCTGCTGGATGCGGGCCGTGTGTGCTGGCTGTCCAGTCATTACCCGTTGCGCATTGGCTCGTTATGAAGATAAGGTATACAGAGACAGGGATTCATATTGCCTGTCCGGGTTTATATTGGATTCATTGAGAGGTGCCAGCCCCTTATCGTGGCATTTGGCTCATGCTTGCATGTTGTTTAGTGTGGGGATAATTGAATGTCGTAGAGAATCCGATATCATGATAAAGAGTCTCGATTGCGAATCTTGACTATACGAACGGCGCTAAGCACTGATAACTTTGAATCAGGATTTCCTATTTTCATGTCTGATAGTTCAATATGGCTATTTTGCCATGGTGGAAGCACTAGCTGTCTGATTTAATGCGGTGCCTGAGCTTCGCCGCTTGCAGGCTCCAATCAATGTACCTGATATTTCCAAATACATGTTATCCTGAGCCGGGATGGGATCATCTTCAACTACCTATTTCGGCCACTGAATGATCTTGGCCTTACAGCTAGTACGAATTGGATATCGCAGGGATTGACAAAGGTATACACGGAGTTGGTACAGTGCTCCGTTCCAGCATACCATCAGTGCATATTCATTCCCCACGATACATGATGAAGGGTGGTATGAGAACACGAATAATGCAGAGTAGTCATGTGCTACTCTGCATTCAGCTTTCATGTGAAAGTTGTATAAACATTTGTTGTATTGGCCCTGAAACGTGAAAGTCTTGGACCCGTAGATTAATCCAATTCGTATAGATCGCAGGGGATAAATAGTCAGGAGGCGTGGATAAATCATGTACCGCGACAAGGCTGCCGAAATAAATCTACAGCCGCTTCAATTTTAACCTCGAAAAAGAAGAGATCAAGAAGAAGCAAGGAAATCTTATCTTTGAAGCCATCTGAAGCTGAAAAATACCTACCCCTCCTGATCTACCAGTTTACTAATGCAGTCAGACTTTACTTTCTTGGTATCTGGTGGTCTGGCCTTCCGTGCAGGGAGTCACAGTAGTAGGGCACCGTCGGATAAGAACTAAGAAGGGTAAAAGCCTCGGCTGAACGAAGCTCTCGTCTTGGCCCGACATCTTCCGTGACAATGGGGTTAGTCAGAGTGAGGGGACTCCAACCCCAGGTTGTATTACTAGTGCTTGGTACTAGTAGTACGTAGTACAGGTAGGGTATCAATCACAAGCATTTCTGGAGCCAAAGGGCACACTTAAGTCACTGATCCTGCCAGGTGACGACGGCAGCTTGACCATCAGTGGCCAGAATATCTCATTCAGCATGTGAAGAATTGACTGGCTGAAGACTTTAGGGTTGGCTCCGCCATGTCATTGGTGTAGGGTGATGAGGTCACACTCTGGGGGAACCGCACTTGGGGCTTGACAGCGAACTGCGGAAGAAGTTGTTTCTAGTTATTATCCGATGCCTCGGGATGACATACTTACGTATTATACTAT
The DNA here is from genome assembly GCF_009193585.1 of Aspergillus caelatus. Lineage (NCBI taxonomy): Eukaryota > Fungi > Ascomycota > Eurotiomycetes > Eurotiales > Aspergillaceae > Aspergillus > Aspergillus caelatus. Next base: position 12,255 of record NW_022475378.1, read on the forward strand.
GTAGGTATGCTTTGTAGAGGGCACGACCGACGGGGGACGTGGAAAAGAAAGCATATCTATAAAATAGCCCACGAAGAAGTCTTGTAGATTGTACTTAATTCCGCTTCTACTCAAATAACCTTGTCGCATGGACTCTCTTCTGTCCGCGAATCCTTTTAGTGGTGATTCGGTTGAATCGCGGGCATCTTCCGCTCGTCCAGCGAGCTTACCTCCGCTTCCCCGTCAGAGCTCCTCCACGGCCGGTTCGCTGTAACAAGAAGTCTAAAAAAGAAAGCCGCCACTTTGAACCGAGCCCGTTTAATGATCCCCATTCCCGAAAATTATCTATTATTATTTCTAAATCCTTTAACCCCAGAGTGTGGCCCCCTTTCCCTATCCACCGATTTAAATACCCCTATGGTCAGTTGTGCCGAGGGACGTAGTAGCTATACTTCCGTATCTCGCCGTATTTTAAGGTCAACCTGTGAAGGTCCGATATCGTCGATATTCTTTTCTTTAATTAAAAAAAATAAGGTCGTCCCTGGCGCTCGAACGACAATTGAGTCATCTTCCTCTCGGCCTCCTTTATCTTTAGTTCTTCTTCCTCCCGCGTGCTGTTGTTCTCCCATACCGTCGCATTGACCTAGACAACTATATTCCCCCATTGGAAGGGTGTCGCAACTCAATTGACTCGATAACAATTCATTAATCGCACATACACAATTGCCCAACATGTCGACGAAGAGTGCGCAAGGCAAAGGCAATGGCAATGGCAATAGCAAGAAGCCAGCTTCTCCGGCTGTGAACTTGATCGGTAGGGCTCATTTTGTTCAACCCAAAAGGCGGCACGTGCTAACTTGTGAAACAGCTGGTGGTGGCGCCGGAATGATGGAGGCGCTCGTATGTCATCCTCTAGGTACGGGAACACCCAATTCAAGATTTCTTGAGAGGCAATGGCTCACTGTCATGGTTAGATACCGTTAAGGTCCGGATGCAGCTTTCGCGGCGCGCCAGAGCACCGGGTGTAAGTTTGACTTCCACTATGCACCATCTACCCCAGCTAATAGCTTTCCCACCATGTAGGTAAAACCCCGTGGGTTTGTTGCCACTGGTGTTGAGATTGTGAAGAAGGAGACCGCTCTGGGTCTCTACAAGGGTCTAGGAGCTGTCCTCGGAGGTATCATTCCGAAGATGGCTATCCGTTTCACCTCCTATGAGTGGTATAAGCAAATGCTTGCGGACAAGGAGACGGGACATGTCACAAGCAAAGCAACTTTCCTTGGTGAGTTCTCGCCCGTCATCTCGTGTACTATTCCCCGGAAAACTGACAAGTTTCATTAAAACAGCCGGTCTATCTGCCGGTGTTACCGAAGCTGTGGCGGTTGTCAACCCTATGGAAGTCGTCAAGATTCGTTTGCAAGCACAGTATCACAGTTTGGCCGACCCTCTCGATGCCCCCAAGTACCGCAGTGCCCCGCATGCACTTTTCACCGTGATCAAAGAAGAAGGGTTCAGCGCTCTTTACCGTGGTGTCTCCCTGACAGCCCTTCGACAGGGTACAAACCAGGCCGCCAACTTCACTGCATACAGCGAGCTCAAGGCTGCGCTCCAAAGATGGCAGCCCGAGTACGCCGATACCCAGCTCCCCTCTTACCAGACGACCGTGATCGGATTGATCTCTGGTGCCGTTGGTCCCTTCTCCAACGCCCCCATCGACACAATCAAGACGAGACTGCAGAAGACCCGCGCTGAGCCCGGCCAATCAGCTGTATCACGTATCATGGCTATCGCCAATGATATGTTCAAGCAAGAAGGTGCACGTGCTTTCTACAAGGGTATCACACCTCGTGTGATGAGAGTGGCTCCTGGTCAGGCCGTCACCTTCACCGTGTACGAATTCCTCAAGGGCAAGCTTGAGAAGTCCAACTGGGCCTTCGTGGGAGGCAATTTCGAGGAGTAAATTAGGCACCCCTGGAGGGAGTGGCCGCTGCGTGTTCTCGAAAGCATTTGATACCATGAGCATGGTGGCGTTTTCGATTGCAATGCGATCTCTGCATCATCAGTACATATGATTGTCGTTATCTTTTGGGCTTTTTGACGGCCGTTCAGATCTGATCCTATAGCGTGGACTGTACATAGCTCTTTTTCTTCTTCTGTTAGTTTCGCTGTTATACCTTTTCCTATGTTCAACAAGTAAAAATATTAGACAAATTCAGGACCAAGTTGTCTCGAATCGGATGAACTAAGACCAATTGTTTGTAGAATAGGATAGGCAAATGTCGGCGTAGACTCCCCGGAGGACCTTGAAACTAAGGCCAACGCTAAGACCCCACTTGTCCAAGCACACCGCTTCTGACTTCCCCTCAGCAGACTCCAGAGACAACAAACAACGCCGCAGCCCGGTTGACAAGTCACATCTACACAAGAGACCAGGCTACGGCTGGTGTTCGTTGAAAATGCAGTCAGGAATCTCGGGTAAGTAGCCATACTGCAGGGTCTGCATGCTACGGTCATTCTAAAGCATGCCCCGCGGCTCTCTACTGGACCGAAGTATGCACAGGACACACTAACAATCATTATGTTGATTAGTCTCCTCGGAGCTACATGATGCCTTCAATAACTTCGCCTCGGACTCATCAATCTTTTGCCTCCCGGTGAATATCACCGCTGAGAGTCTGACTCCCCTTTCGCCGATCCCCTTCTCCTCTCCGGGTGCCTTCTACCCCTCTCTCTCCCAGCTCTCCTCCGTCCTCCAGCCGAAAACCCCTATCTACCTTCTTCTTCGCCGTCCGGAGTCTGGGTCTTCGTCTCTCGTTGCATTGACCTACATCCCCTCCAATGCTCCAGTGCGCGCCAAGACCCTTTTCGCTTCTACCCGTGCAACGCTGGTTAGGGAACTAGGCAGCGAGAAGTTTGCCTCGACTATCTTCGCGACGGAAGAGGATGAGGTTGTGGGTCAGGAGGCGTGGAAGGAGAGAGACGCCGAGAAGAACGGCTCTAGCAAGAGCCGTTCTCAACGCGAGGAGCTGATGGGCGAGAAAGAGCGAGAGCTGGAAGCCGTCCGGAGAGCCGAGGATGAGGCGAGAAGTGGCACCCCCGGTAGGGACATCGGAATCGGGGGTTCCTTTGCTAGAAAGAATGGTGGCATCGGAGCACCATCTAGCATGCAGTACAAGATGCCTGTAGATGACGAGGCGAAGAATGCTCTGGGAAGTCTGCAGCCGGGTGACTTAGTGCAGCTGGTAAGTACATGTGAAGAGCGAAGAATTTCCGACTTGTTGAAGGTTTTGATTGAGTGCTAACTCTACTTTCCCCTAAATACAGGCCATTGATATTCCAAGGGAGACATTCGTCCTTGCTGGGATAGAGAACGGGACTGTTCCTGGCTCCGTCGAATCTCACATCTCTCCATCTTCACCACGTTATACATTTTATCATTATCCCGATTCTGACGTGGTGATCTTCGTCTATACTTGCCCATCGGGTTCGTCGATCAAGGAGCGTATGTTATATGCTAGTTCCCGGATGTACGCCCTCCAACTGGCCGAAGACCAAGGTCTGAAGATTTCTAAGAAGGTACGAGTTGATGTCGTGAGCAGATGTTTGATTGAGACAAGTTAACGATGAGTGTGCAGATCGAAGCTTCTTCGCCAGACGAGATCACAGGCGACAGGCTGCAGGAGGAAGTGAGCCCGCCACAGCACGACGGACTGAACCGTGGATTCGCAAGACCGAGAAGACCCGGCAGGTAGAGCGGTGCTATCTTCCAGCCCCCTTAGATTGCTATTTCTCCATCATCTCTCTCCTTCTGTAATTAAGTTATCTTTTGGAGTTGCCCGACACAGTGGAATCCTTGGCGTATCGCTCTAGCAAGGAGCAGAAACGTAGAACGTGGAGCAGTCGTTTCCGCCATAGACTCGAACCGGACCGACAAGCGGTGAAATGGCCATCGCGCGGGGTCAATGATTTCGAAAACTTTTCTTTTGGTAGAATAAGTCCGTCCTCGAACTTCCCAGGTTTATAATCTTCGGACACCCGTCTCGGTCCTTTTCTAGTCGCGTACATTCAAAGCAGTAGAAAGCATCACTGATTCCCTCGCCACCGCAGACGATACACTTGTTCTGGTAGTTACCAAACGAGCACTCGTCGCAGATCCGAACGAGAGTCGTGGGGCGCACATAGGAATCACACACGGGGCATTTACCGTCGCACTTGTCGCACAGTCGACCGATAGAGATGCCCGGCTGCTTGCGGCACATAACGAGATCGGGGTGATGGCGAGACATGGCGACTTAAGAGGGCGTGACAAATGCAAAAGAAGCTCAAGTGGAAGTAGCTAACAACAGGGAATGAAGAAAACTCTGAGTGAGAGAATATTCCTCAGAAAGGAAGTTTCAATTATAACGATTGGCAAATGCCCTAACAAGTGTTGTAGGACAGAGGGAGTTATGAACCTGACCGAGGGCGTTGGAGAAGACGAAGGAAAGGGAAGAAGTTTCCATGCGGAACTTACGCTCCATATCAGGAACATGGTCCGTGCGTAGACAGGACACGGGAGGCCCGCCGTTCATATCGCGATACCGAGTAGTTTTCATCGGATTGATTCTGCAGATCAGAGGAGTCGGCTTTACCGCAGGTTGTCTACACCGTCTATTTCATACTTACCGTATAATCGATAGCTGGTGCCATCCACTTGTTATTCCCCACCTATTTTAGCGTGTTTGTGTTGGGGCGCGTTTCACTCCTTTTGAAACAGACAGATATGGCTGAAGGGTAAGCGGTCAACTCTATACAGTTCCGGGACAGCTGCTAACAGTGTACACATGAGTAGGACACTGGCATCGGCAGTTGTACTGCCCGAACAGGACAACCTCCCCCCATCCCCAGATGCTGGTTTGAAACGAAGAAATTCCGTTGCAGAAGCCGACTCGGAGAGCAAACGCCGTCGCCTTAGCTCACAACAAGATCACACGGGCGATCGGTCACCTACGGAGCACAAACAATCTTCTCCAGATGGAGCGGAACGCAAGCCGGAACGGAGGCCCGGCCGAGGTGGACGTGAGGAGGAACGCAAGCGTGGACAACGTCTATTCGGTGCTTTACTGGGGACGCTTTCACAGAGCTCGACTTCAGCGGCTCAGAAACGCCGTGCGGATATTGAACGGAGACAACAGGATAAGCTTAAGCTGCAGGATGAAGAGTACGGCGAGTTGAAGAAGAAGAGACGGGAGGAACGGGTTGCTATCCGAAAGAAGGAGCAGAGACTCTATGAGGAGGAATCGGTGGGTTTTCTGGGGTTGGGATATTCATCTGCTCTTGGGTCTAGGGCTGACATGCGGATGATCATTTACAGATGTGCACGCGACACTCGAACCTACTGGCAATGTCCCATTTTCTCAAAACAAAAACTGAGCCTGTATTAGTACGCCTACCTGTCTTGTCTACGACCCTGGACTTGGCTAACAGAGCCTTCTACAGTACTATAAGCCATGGCAACTTCGGCCCGGAGATGAAACGATCATACGTGAACAGGTTGAGGAAGCGGAAGCCACAGTTGCTCGGGAGGTCGCAGAATTCGAGGCGCGCTATCCAGCTCATGAGGACGAGTCTTCGAAGAAACAAGATGAGGTTACTCAAGAAGACCGTGACCAGGCCCCTGAACCCGAAGCCGAACTCAAAGAAGACAAGGATACAACCCATGAGACTGACACGGTGGTTGCTGAGACTAACCATAACAGAGACTCTGAAGCAGCTCCACCTGATGTTACGGCTACTAATAATAACAATATACCCATCGATAATGACCATGCAGACGTCCATCGAGGTGCTGAAGATGACGGTGGCGAGGTTGTCGAGGATAAGGAGGATACAGTGATTTACTGAATGCTAGGCGATACCATTTTTTTTTTTCGTTGGCTCTCAATATTTTTTATTTATTTATTTTTTCTAACACCGACTTTTATGTATGTATGTGAGCTATCATTGGGAGGCGTCTCCTGCATCTAAGGAATCGTACAGGACATGAACGGGCACAACCGAGGCTATCGATTATCCGGCGGAGTCAACAACTTAGCGGCATTGGCTCTGAAGATCACTACAAATCATATTCTCATATAACGGTTGAAACACCTCTCATGAGACTAGTCTTCCAAGATTTCCTCAACATTTTATAAAACTAGTGCCCAATCCTTAGCCTGTAGCCTCATCTTTTCATACATCAGTATTTGGTTCACGTGACAGACAGCTGGCGGGGGTCTCCATACAGCTCTATAAATAAAAGAAAAAGTCGGTATGCACAGGATGACCTGACCAAGAAATTTTTCCTCTGCTTTTCACAGGTTTCGTTGTTTCCTTACCTTGCATTAACCCGTGAAGCTGTACAATCTCCAGCCCTTGCGTTGCAATCATGATCGTTGATAAGATCCATGTAACCGGCGATCCCCGAGTCGAGCGCCGTTTCGCTGATATTAACGGCAAGAGATATGGTATGCGGATGTCCTTTTTCCGGAGTCTTGAATCTGGACCAGATATGAGAGTCTAAGGTTCTTGTTTCCCAGGATATACGATTCTCCAAAACTTTGAAACTTGATGGGGGATATATGAGCTGATGATATATGTTCCCGCAGGTTATCTTTACAGTGAGCCCGATACGGGCGTATATAGAGCGACTATCTTTCTTGTACGTGACACTCTGGGATCACAAACTGTCTTTGCAAATAACGCCGAAGACAAAAGGAAACCAATCAAAGGTTAATTCATGGTTTTTAGCTTCATGGCTTCCCGGACCTGTCAATGGGATGGCGGTATCAGATTCCCATGCTGACGGATGTGGGTTTGAGGGTCATTGCGCCAGACTGCTTAGGATACGGGAGGACGGTACGTACCAGAGCGCCAATTGCCGGGGTCATACCCGGTATATCACCAATACAACAATGCTAACAATGCGGATAAACAGGATGCTCCAAAAGATCCACATCATTATTCACACAAGAGTTGCGCCAATGACATCAAAGAACTCGCGTCCCAGCTTGGAATATCTAAGATTATCGTTGCCGGACATGATTGGTATGTTTTCTCCTTGGGCCTCAATTGTCGGTCTAGACATTGAAGTCAAAGTTGCTAAATCTTGATGTACATAGGGGCGCCGCTCTCGCATACCGTGTAGCCCTCTGGCACCCAGATCTAGTAACACACATCATCACCGTCTGTGTGCCATACGCCGCGCCAACGAGGCGATACTTTCCCCTTCGAGACATGGTAGAAAGGATAGCGCCTCATTTCTATTACCAGCTACAGTTCATCAGTGGAGAACTGAATAAGTATGCGCAGACCAAAGAAGATATCAAGAAACTCCTCTCCGCCATGTACGGCGGGCGGACCCCTGAAAATGAACTGGCGTTTGATGCAGAACTGGGTATTCTGCCCGATAAGTTGGCTCGTGTACTTCCCTCAGAGTTGTTGAGTGAGGAAGTAAGTTTATTCCCATTCTATCCCTCCACCAATAAACTCAGGGTCGGTTATGCTAATAAAGTTTCCAGGAACTTGAATACTATGCGGAGGAGTTCTCGAGGAACGGTTTCCATGGTCCATGTACGCTACCCTTGTAATCGTCAATTGAGTTAAAAAAAAGTTAAAACGAAGCTAACAAGCAGCACCTAGTTAACTGGTATCGAACCCGGGAAATCAATTACAGAGAGGAAATCGCCATCCTGGACCAACGCATCACTGCCCCAGTGCTCTTCATTCAGGCCCTCCGCGATACAGCTCTTCCGGTACATCTCGGCAGGGGAATGACCAGGACTATACCCCATATGACTTTCAAGCAGATCAATACCTCTCACTGGGCGCTATGGGAGAAACCAGAAGAAGTCAATGAGATAATTGCGTGGTGGTTGGATGAAGTTGTGTTCCGAGACCCGAGGATGTTCAAATTGTGATGGGTTTCGATGTTGATATGCAGATTCTGGTGCGCTGTATATATCTGTAGTGTTATTCGTGTGACTTGTTTTACTATCCTTTGTTTGTTTCTATCACGGGGAACGGTGTCCTGACTATGTGCATTAATTACCATTTTATTTGTGGGCTCTTCAAAATTGTATGGATTTTCGATGTTTCATTATGTGTATGGACTACATTAATTCGACTGGTACAGCACGATAATGCATGGAAGCACGTTAGACAAAAAAGCCTAATCCTCCAAGGCATTAAAACGTAAGTTCAACATCGCATAGTTGCAGATAGTCATCAGTATTTGAACACTTCGGTCTCAATTTGACATCCAACCTTCTCCAAACGGTCAATGAATTCCTGGCCCAAGGTAGCTGGAGTTACAAGGCCACAACGAGAGACTTTCTTCACTTTTTCTTCATTCTCCAGAATAGTCATGGCTGCCTCTGCCAGCAAGAGTCCTGTGAAAACATACATCGTTCCATCGTATTTCAGCTTGCCAAGTGCACGCTTAGGATCCGGCGTGTTTTGATCAGCTGTCGCCACGGCACGGTATACCAGCCGATCATTGACTGAGTCCTCCATGCGGGGACCACTACCAGGCGCGTATATATATTTCTGCAAGAGCCACCGAACTGGCGGCAGGAGCAAAAGTAACAAGCCGGTGACGAAAGCAAAATGAAGTGCAACACCAATGAGCGCGTTCCTCACCCTAAGGAACTGTCTGAAATGGAACCGACGCCCGTAGAACTCTGGCATCAGCGTACTACTCCGATGCACGATAGTGATGTCGGCGATCGCTGTTGGAGCGGTGGTGAGAGTGCCCATATCACGGACTGAGCGGACGCCGAACACCTTTGCCGCGAGTGGTTCGCTGGGGATAGACTTGGGTGGTGAAGATGCGGCCAGCGCAAACGGGTCTGCTGCTTTGAGTATATCGAGCAATGAGAGGGTATCAAACATAGTCATGACTGTGGCGAGAGTACCACCACTTGCCCCGGAGGACCTGGAACGTTATTAGTACTATGCATCCGGTCGGGTGGTCAAAGAGCGGCTAGCATACTTCAGTTCATCAATTGCGCATGTAACTTCCTTGGTATCGCAGGAAAGTTCCTCACGTATACGCTTAACAAGGGCCCAAGTCAACATATCTGCAGGAGCACTCTCGACACCAACAGAGGGGATTATCTAAATCAGTCAGGGGGATCACCACATGAGGCCAGGGAACAAAGACATGACACGCACTATAGCACCATTTGACTTGGCAGTTTCATGATATTTTTCGATGATACTCTTGATCCAGGGCGTTTCTCCAGTGCTGCACAGATTAGCCATAGCGTCCACCGCCTGATTGTAATGATTTACTTACACATCAAGATAATGTGTTCCGTTGCTAGCGCAAGCTTCGACTACAGGAGTAGAATACAGGTGATATGGCCCAACGCAGTTGAGAAGTACACGGCATTTCTGAGCCAATGAGTTCAATTCCTCCCGATTGAGCTGGACAGCCAGAACCTCTAATTGGTAGGTTAACAATGTTCGTTGTTTTCAACGGTAGTACAGATTCATATAGTACCTGGTTCGGCGCGATCGGGGTTCAGATTCTTCAGATCTTTGGCAACATTCTCAACCTTCTGGAGCGAACGCCCTGCTAGAGCCCATTTTAAGCCCGTAGGAAAGTTCTTAACAATGTGCTCTGCACAGAGTCTACCCGTGTAGCCAGTCGGGCCTAGAAGGATCAGGTCGAACTCCCTCTTAGACTCCATTGCCAAAAGCTGGGGAGAATGTACCGGTGACTAAAGATGGATGAATTACACAAACAATTAGATAAAGTATATATTCTTAAAAAAAACAAAATATATAAAGACACAAGATCTACTTATGTAGGTAGCAGAGTTGCGTAGATACACATAGCTTAAGCATGGTTGCTCGGTGACGTGAGATGATCGCCTCGGCCGCTAGACTAACCAGAAAGAGGAAGGGCCCATCCCACGTTCATGTGACTAGAGCGGCGAAAGAATTGTTCGGCAATAGTAAGTACGGGGTAGTCCTATGATGGAAGAATAATGTATAGGGTATGTCCAGGCATTCAATTAGCAAGGCATACATGCAGAGCATTACACAAGTAATAGTATTGCCTTGATAACATAATGTGGCAAGGAACAAGTAACTACTACTACTGTGCAAGGGCATTTGGTTGCATTTTACCGTCTCTTATGTCATGCGGGCCAGACTAGCGGATTTTGGTGCAAATTTTAGATAAGTTAGAAAATATAGAAAATTGGCACGAAAATTTGAAAGTAAGAGGATTCGATGAATATCTTGAGGTCAGAACGACTTTTCGTAAAGACATACTTTTCGTTTGCATCCTTTGTCTCATTAAAGGATAGTATTTAGAATATCTATTCCTCTTCCCTGGTAGCTGCTGGTGGGAGGTTTTACCTATTGAATCGTTCATAGTTCGCAAAGATACCCATCACGTGATAAGCCAAGACTTGAACCCTAAGCGAGCCTGGACACCCACAACCGCTTCCACTTGAAAGCCTCAGTCTCGATTTCGACTTACCGCACTGTATCCATCTTCGACCTCAACAGCTGCACGGAGACAAGATGACCAAGCGCACTAAGAGTAAGTGCTCTATCATAGAGAAATATGCCTAATAAATAACTGGAAAAATAATTTGAGACTAACATAATACTTCAGAGGTCGGTATCACGGGTAAATATGGTACCAGGTATGCTCTTGCGCCCTTTCGCCTAGAAATCGATCGCGTTCCTATTCCGCACGATTAAATGAAGGATTCGAAATCGAGCTTTCGACAAGTTGAACAATGTATTGACGACGTGATTTAACAGATACGGTGCCTCCCTGCGTAAGCAGGTGAAGAAGATGGAAGTGTCCCAGCACGCCCGCTACGTCTGCACCTTCTGCGGTAAGAACACCGTCAAGCGCCAGGCTGTTGGTATCTGGGAGTGCAAGGGTTGCAAGAAGACCGTCGCCGGTGGTGCCTACACCGTCTCGTAAGTCGAGCCCATTCTTTTTCTTTCGATGACCACGGGGGCAGTTCGTATTGGACTGTGTACTGTGTGGTGAAGTATGTGGGACGAATACTGATCGATCCTTGTGCTACAGCACCCCCGCCGCCGCTGCCACCCGCTCCACCATCCGTCGTCTCAGGGAAATCGCGGAGGTTTAAGTGTCACGATGGGATTTTCTTTATCTTACGTTTGAAATAAAAAATAGCGAAATTCAAGATCTGGAAAGCTCCCAAGGGCTCCTCGTTACGAATACCCAGCCATCATCTGGACGGAATGGTGCTTAACCAATAGACACAAATATAACCCGTGATTTCAGGTCTTCTGCAAATAGGACTGCGTATCAGCTATTCCACATCTGCCATGTCTGCTCTACCGCTCTTTCATTCGTATCACGCTGGATCTTTATTTCGTTCACGATCACTCAAGTTTTTAATACGTGTGACCATGTCTTCTGACGGGACAGGACTACTGAAATACGAGTGGAGTAAGCTCGTGCACCCAACGAGATAGGCCTACGGAGTAGGCCATCTAACTTTCGTTGGTTTGTGTTCCTGCCTATGCGCCTTTTCCTCCTCGATTCTGCGTCTAAATGTAGCATCTCGTTTTGCCCCTGTTAAATAAGGTTTCGAGAATAGCATTGCCTCCCTGTTCAAGCACCGAGACCGGAGTACCTTCGGGTCAATTAACCTTCCGTTTCGATCTACGATCTACTTATCTTCAGCACCACGAAATGCTTTGAACAAGCTCTGGTAATATCAAGTTTTCGTCGCATTATTGTTTAGTCTCCTTTCAAATTCTATCGGGGCAAGTTTACGTTACACAGGCGGTCTGATAGTAAGAGGGGAAAGAAGAAGAACAAGAGAGGCAGAGATAGAGAAGAAAAAAAAAAGAAAAGAAAGAAAAAAGAGGGGCGTGTCTCATAGTAAGGATGCAAGGGCACACTTCCTCAGCTACAACTACTCGCAACCTTGAGGGTTGCGCCCAAAGTGCCTCGTCCGATTTTCCTGAACAATGATTCGCCTGAGACTTGGTAGGTCACGTTGACGGCCAGACTGTTTTGCGTTAGACCGGACTTTAGGTCCACCTTCAAAAGGCCGGTTGCTTTCTCCCCACATCACTCGACCTGCTCTTCTCCCTTCTCCTTCCACTCCTCTGCCTTTTATCCCTTTCTGCCAGCTGCTCTTCATGCCTTCTCTTAGCTTCTCTGCAGATAGTCCTGGCACAGAACCCTCTGTTAATGTCCGACACTTGCATTGTGTGTTTAGGAGACCTTGGCGAAAGCGCCAGCGATCCTCTTGCCGTCTCCGCCGAGGCCGCGCCAAGACTTGATGCTCAAGTAAATGGCAGGTCGACCGACACCTCCGTCAAGGCAGATGGCGTGGATGGCAGTGAGGATTCTGGTCAGATCGCCCAGTTGCTCCCCTGTGGTCATATCTTACATAACAATTGTCTGAAGCCCTGGGTTGAACGAGCGAACAGCTGTCCAATATGCCGCCGCAGCTTCAACGTTGTGGAGCTCAGTGACTGCATCGGAGGTATGTTTCACAGTCACTACCTACCCATCCTTTCTCTGTCTTAAGGATTTTATTGTACAGTCGGATAAATATATATATATATATATATACTAACTGAATGACTTATCTATAACAGGCCCCGTACTCTCCTCTTATGCTGTGCAGGACCGCGTTCAAGTTGCGGATGTCGATCCTTCGATGGTGATAGAGTACATCGAGGAAGACGACCTTGCCGGGTTTTCACCTTGTCTTATTTGCGGAGATTCTGACAACGAAGAATTTCTCCTTCTATGTGATGGGTGCGATGCCCCCTCGCATACGTACTGCCTCGGGCTTGATACTGTCCCGTCTGGGCCTTGGTATTGTTCACGATGCGAGACCCAACGCGCTCGAGCGCTGTCCCCCGACAGTGCTGATAGGCCATCGCGGGCTCGGGACCGGCACGGTCGCCGTACGAGGGCACAGCAGCGGCAGCTACAGAGCCGTAATCAGATGAACTCCCTTCACTGGGCTCGGGTATGGCAGTCCGTTTGGGATCACCTTAACCTCGACTTGGATTTTCCGTTTGATGATGATAGGGCTGCCGAGCGTGCCAGGCAGCAACAACGACGGGAAGAAGCCAATCAGCGAGAGTTTCGAGCTTGGCAGCGTCGTTTTGAAGTTGCAGAACGACAAGGAGGTAGTAACCGCTTCAGGGATACGGCTGCCTTACTTGATATTGAGGCTCCGCGACCATCACGGCCACGTGTGCCGAGGGAACCAACACCTGAGCCTGAATCTCTGGAAGAGATGAGGGCGTGGAATGCTTTTGAAAGGGCTCGTGAGATCGAGAATGATCCTAGTGCGGCCCGGAAAAGAAAGGAACCGACAATGTCACCCTCGCCTGAACCCACCGAGCCTGAACGGAAGCTAAAGCGTCCACGAACCCGCAGAGCTGAAGACTTAGCAGCATTGGCTACTCAGAATGGCGAGTCTTCCAGGGCTGCTGGTGCCCAGGCTTCCGCTCGAATCAACGCGGAAACTTCAAGCGAACCAAGCTTTCTTCAATCCCTACTGAAAGAAGTCGAGGACGCTTCGAACGACACTAATTCTCATGGGAATTCTGCCCAGGTTTCGGTTGCAGCAACTGACCATGCTACTCCTGGGCCTTCTTCCCCATCAATCTCGCCCGTGCCATCTAACCACTCCTCACCCCGCCTTTCCTCCACAACACCCCCACCTCACCCAAGGAGTAGACCGATATCCCCTTTACAGCTCGCGACACCCACTCATCCCTCATCGCCACCCTTTTCGCCCGATGTTTCTCCAACCATTTCTACGGAAGATACGCCGTCACAGGGGTTCTCAGACAGCACCCGACGCCGGATTCCAAGGGCAGCATATCGCTCGAGTTTATTGAGAGCGAACGACAAGTCTCCGAGCCGGCCCAGCCTATCCTTGGCGGTCAAGACTGACATACAGAAGCTGGTCGGTGCGGCCTTGAAGCCATACTATCGTTCAAAGACTGTGTCGAAGGACGAGTACACCGATATCAATCGGAACATATCCCGAATGCTATATGAACGAGTGGGCGACGTTGAAACCATTGGAGCTGATGCGAGGACCGACTTGGAGACTACTGCGAAGGAGCAGGTTACCAAGGCTATCGACGCCTTGGCACAGAAACATAAGATGGAGAGCCACGACCCTGTTGATGACAGTTCTTGATCCCTAATTCTGGACAGAGTATAGCATTTCCCGGCGTTCACAGCGATATCTTGGCTCTACTGGATGAGAGCATCCGTTTGGCGTTCGAGCATGATCTTTAGCGAGCTTACGCATGTAAGATGCGTTAGGATACCCAGGAATATGGGAGTTACTGGTTTTGGACTTCAACGTGGCGGGTATAAACATTTATAGCAATATCTTCTATTCTTCTATGTCTTATAATAGGCGACAACATTATCACTGCTAGCAACTCCTAGCACCTATACATGAATAAAGAGCCGGAGCTGGTTTCCTAGTGAACGCTGTTTTCAGAAATTAAAGGGTCACACATAAGTAGAGCTCCGTAAGTTTCGATGTACTGGTACCACTCACTACATCTGGCACCGACCTCGGGTAATTTTTAGTTCTCATCACACCGCCATTATCGCCGAGCAATCTTCGCAGGCCAAGTAGTCAATCAGAGTCTCACTGGCTACTTCTATCAATAAATCCAAGTAATATGGACAAGGATGGGACATACGCAGCTTAATAGGGCCTATGCCACACCTAGAACCTCATATCGCCTCTTGTATGACGCGTCACGATCTTCTGCCCGCAACAATAGTTACAACACTTACTAAGAATAACAATGCCAATAGTTAGTTAACCCTAGTTTTACTATTAGTTGTCTGCATGTTTCAGTCGATCATTCAAGTAGAAAGAAGCCCCTTTTTACCCGTCGTGTGTGCTTTCTCTATGTTCGCGGAAGATATATAAGTACCGTAGGCAGCTGATCGGTTCAAGCTCCCATAGCTATCACACATGGCTATTGGGCGCTAGGTTGTAGTATATCTGTAATATGCTGGTCTCCAAGATGGGATGAAACTATGCTAATCGACATTCACAACTTAGGTTCTCTTTTCTTATGATGATGTTAAGTAGTGTCGTGCTATGTACTATATATAGGGACCCATGCCGCCTTCAGACAAAAGGTCATCTAACATCAAAAACATTGTTGTAAATCTGTTTATCGCTCGTGTCCTGAACTATGATAGCAATTATTCTGGTGACAAATCCTGGATTCATCACCTGGAAGTGTCTTGCTCTTGTTTGAATTTCGGGCATATACCTATATACCGTGTAATATTTTTGAATATTTTTTTTCATGCATATTACTGTCACTCAATAGTCAGGAGCCGAAATAGGCTATCATTTCCTAGATAGTTTAATGACTATACTGCAAATATCATCTGTGTATTTTCGGAGATAAGTACAAACGGGAGTATAACGTAGATAGATATATAAACAAGCATATATAGTTTGCGGGCTAGAAAGTTAACCGTTAAATCGGAAATACCCCGCAACCATAGTGAAACTCATATTCATTTTGATATTGAGTTCTGTATGGAAATATTATTATCGCAGATCAAGTAGATGGAAAATTCGAATTTTAATTTCAAGTAATAAATGAAGGTTCTGTTCTATCCTCTCTCGAAGGTCATGCATAGGGTTTTGTACGAAAGTGGCTTCGAGAGCTGTAACTGTGGCACAGATATAGAGATATTGTGAAGCGGGCGTAGATCCTCACACCGCGACTAGGTCAAATCCCGATAGTCAACGCTCACTTTGACTCTCAGCACATTCATACACTACCAGCTGATACGTGCTATGAAGGAATTGGAGAACTTACGACGACATGCTATCTATTATCTGCATGCCAGAGGATCATGTGATAAGCAGGAGGGGCCACCTTACTACAGATGTGTTCAAGACTTAATACGAAAGAGAAAGAATATTCTACATACTTACGGAGTATACAACGCCAAACTCGGGGCTGTCACGTTCAAATGTCAGACAGCAGTTATAGCACCTACATCTACCAGATTGATTGATATGCAAACCGGATCAACACCACGCACAACGGTGATGAAGCACGCCATCGGAACATGTCATATATAATTTCCCGAGTTAAGCAGATCGGCAGCGCGGGCGCCAACATGACTCGATCTAGAACTCCAATAGGCCGATAAACCCAACACAGATGACTAAAAGAAAATGAGAATTCTGCTAGTTACACCGTTTATCGTTCGCTGGTTTTGAGGTATGGATGCATCCTGTGGGTGAGCACGTGTCGGACATCGGACAATGAACAATGAATAACGCGAGATGAAGCTGAGACATACCCTTAGTCCACGTTAAATCCGAACGGGGATAAGTGGGTTGTTTGACTCCAGGAAACAAATGAAAAGAGCCCCAGAGTGACTGGGGTCGGGTCCTCATGCAGGGCGTTGACCAATTGAGGGAAAAAAGGTATGCAACTGTAACACGGCCTTTTAACTTGTACCTGATATGGATTCGGATAATCGGAAGTGAAAGCAGAGCATCTGCCGAAAGTGGATATAAACGAAGTTAAGCCATCGGGAAGGGTGGAGACGGGGACCCAATGGTGGCCGTAGAAGCGCCATGGAAGTCGGCCACAGTGAAGGGCCGAAAGGGCGAGGGGCGAGAGCGCTAAGCATTTTCCAGTTTCTACCCGCCAGACCTCGTGGTTCTTGTGTCATTGTTCATGGCTATCAGCTCATGCCTTTCTCCATTCGTCAAAGTCCGAGAGCTTTTTCCACCGACCATGGTATCCTCCTCATGTGTTCATTATGACAAATCCGCTGACATCACGCATATACTCTCTCCTATTAATCAGATTTTAGTTCATATGTACATAACGTGTACATATCTGGTGTATGTAGATAGGTGTCGGGATCGGCTATCGGACTCGGATTTAGCAACAAGAAGACATCTACCTTGGTGGAGCACGTACGTGCGCTGGGCAGCTTAGCAGCCATGGCTCCTCCTCTCATAGTGCCCCGTTTAACTGATGTATTGTCACTAGGGTGCAAATTTCTTATTCTATAGGCCCACCTCCGTGTAGCAGAAAATGCTTTATTATAATAGGAGACCCCCTCCCATGCGCCTGGATTAGCTAGGTAGTAGGCTATAGACCTTATTCACTTTACTTTTCTGCCCCTTTGCAAGGACTTAATCGCTGTTGTTCAGAGCCTATTGTTTGCTATACCTATATCGAGTGATATTGGAGTCTGCACCTTAACGATATTCCGCGCTTTCCATCAAAATGAGCACTACTAATCGAGATGGTGCAACGCAACATGATCCACATAGCTCAGCTCGTCTAGATAGAGAAAATGAGGGACCGATGCAGTCTTCAGACATCACCTTGCGGTCAGAGTCCTCCTCGTCGATCGGGGAAGACCCCGAGAAGAACGCTGGGGGTACTCAGAACGCAGATCTGGAGAGGTTGGAGAGATCGATGTCAACACCACATTCAAGGAAGGGACACGAAGAGAAGGCGCCGGAGAAGGACCCGAACCTGGTAGAATGGGACGGCCCAGATGATCCAGAGAACCCCCAGAACATGCCAAAATGGAGAAAATGGGTTTTGACCATGACTCTGTCCTCCTTGACAATGTGGATCACTTTCGCTAGTAGTGTGTTCTCGACGGCAACCATGGTGACAGCTAAGGAGTATAACGTTTCAACTGAAGTTATGACTCTAGCGACTAGTTTGGTGGTGTTTGGATTCGCAGTTGGGCCATTGATGTGGTCGCCTCTCTCAGAATTATACGGACGCAGAATACCATTGTTTTCTGGCTATGCTATCTTCGCAATTTTCCAAATCCCGGTCGCAGTGGCCCAAAATGTTCAGACAATCATGTTGTGCCGTTTTCTCATGGGTGTGTTTGGTTGCTCGCCCCTGGCTGTGGTGGGTGGCGCAATGGCCGATTTCTGGGACCCCGTGGATCGCGCCGTGGCTATTGCTTGTTTCTCAGCTGCGACTTTTGTTGGACCCGTTATCGGTAAGTCTTCCTTCCATCTCCCGTTAGTGTTTGCTTTCCGACGTGGTAGCAAGGCTGACAGGTCTCATTAGGCCCCATTGTGGGTGGTTTCATTACAGAATCGCATCTTGGCTGGCGGTGGACAGCTTGGATCACCTTGATAGCCTCTGCATCGTTCGGTACCCTTGCACTGTTAACCGTCCCCGAAACCTATGGCCCCGTAATTCTTCAGAAACGTGCTGCTCGCCTGCGGCGGGAGACTGGTAACTGGGCATTGCATTCATTCCTGGACGAGCATCGCCCAACGGCATCAGAAATCGTTACGAAATATCTTCTGCGCCCCCTCCAAATGCTTTTCCTCGAACCGATCCTGTTAGCTATGACGATCTACCTGGCTTTTATCTACGGTATCCTGTATCTGTTCTTCGAGGCCTACCCGGTCTCCTTCGCGGAGGTTCGAGGTTGGACGAATGGGGGTGTGGCAGGGCTACCGTTCCTTGGTATTATGATTGGAGTTCTCTGCGGCGTCGCATTGATCATTTGGCAGACGAAGACGCGCTTTGCGCGGAAGCTGGAGAAACATGGCAGGGTTGTACCCGAAGAGCGCCTGGTTCCCATGATGATTGCTTCTGTTCTGTTGCCAGCTGGTCTCTTCTGGTTCGGATGGACCTCGAATCCCAACATCTCATGGGTGCCCCAGGTAATTGCAGGTGTCCCTATCGGGATGGGTATCCTCGTTATCTTCATGCAGGGCCTTAACTATATCATCGATGTGTACATGATGTTTGCCAACTCAGCTATCGCTGCCAACACCCTGGTTCGGAGTGGTTTGGGTGGTGCTTTCCCGCTCTTTGCCGTGCAGATGTACCATAGATTGGGTGTGGCCTGGGCGTCCAGTCTACTTGGATTCATCACGGTTGCTATGATACCCATTCCGGTTGTCTTTTTCTTTTACGGCGCGAAGATTCGTGCCATGAGCAAGTTTTCGCCAAAGTTCTAAATCGGCCGTTGCCAGACTTGCACAAAATCTTCTTCCCCTTTCTTGCGGGAGCAAAATAGAGAAAAAACAATTGCATATCTCAGGTTTGATGTGCATATGGTTAATTTTGATCATCAACTCGGCGTTATAAGGTGGCATATAAACGATAATGTTTATTTTACTTTTTCGAAGTGTTGGTTGTGTGCATGCATAGCGAGTGTACTCCCCACGAATATTGTTAATGTTTACCTTTCACTTTTCATCGCGATATACCGTGTACCTAGAAAAAAGGTGATTTAGAGTCTCAATATCAGCCCTCATCATGGCACCATCTGGTAGTGTAAATGGTCGAGTAATTTACTCCATGACGTCGGACAAGAAAAGGCCGAGGTGGTTTAGCTTCTGTCTCAGATAAGACGAGGGACTCCGGAGTCCGTACACTAACGAACGTCTGAGGATTAGGCAAAGACTCAAAAACTAGTCAAATCCATGAGATCATACGAGTCGGCGGAGTTGTAACCTAGAAGAGAAAGAAAAAATAGGGCAAAAAAAGAAGACCGACGCGACGCGTCTTTGGTGAAGGCGGTCAAAAAAAGCCGCCCGACAATCAATCCATCGTCCTCGGGGGTTTGACTTGACTTGCTTGCTGCTTGTCCAACCACCTCCTCTTCCGCCTATCATAACGTCCTTTTCCGTTCTAGCTTGCGAATTCCTCATTTGACAGTGTGCTTTCTTCCCGCCTCTTCCTCCGAATCTCCTCCCCTTATCTTATTTCCTGTGCCTCCCCCCCCCTCTCCTCCCTTCCCGACCTAGCGCATGGTGCGCTGAAGCTGACACCTTCACCGGCTTCCCCGCGCTGCTTCCACGATGCCTGCGCGCACTCGTCAAGGCCCCTCCGCTGCGGCGGAGGTCGTGGAAACAGAAGAGACACCCGGCAGCCTTCGCCGTCTCAGATTCAATGAGCCACTTTCATGGCGCGTTGGGCGATCGGCTATTCCCATTGCGGATCTGCTGCAGCGCTTGCAGACGCTCGCGCAAGAGCTCCGCAAACTGGAACAGGAGGAGGTGGAAAAGGATTCTCTCCAGAAAGTCTCTCAGGAGCTAGCAACAGCTCAGCTTCTCGCACATAAGGACAAGGGTGTAAGAGCCTGGACGGCCTGTTGCATTGTCGACGTTTTGCGCCTCTGCGCCCCCGACGCGCCCTTCACCGGCAATCAACTTAAGGTATGCTGCCGCGGTGTTAATTGTTCTTGTGAAAGACGGTCTACTCAATTGAGCTATGCTGAATGCTAACTATGCTCTGAATTATGAAGGATATTTTTACCTGCATCGTGACCTCCATTATCCCCGCATTGGGGGATCCATCTAACACGTACAATGCTCAGCATATCTATGTGCTAAACTCACTAGCGGAAGTGAAGAGTATAGTTTTAATGACAGACCTCGATCACCCGGACGCTTTAATTATTCCATTATTTACTACTTGCTTTGACATTGTCTCTGGTTCTTCCAAAGGTTCCACAGGCGAGGACATCGCGAAGAATGTTGAATTCGACATGACCCGCCTGCTTGTAACGGTGATCGATGAGACGCCAGTACTTGCTCCGGATGTCGTGGATATCATCGTCGCCCAATTCCTGCGCATCGATCCACGTGCTCTGGAGAACCCTAGCAGGAGAGGAAAGAAGGCCGATACTCCGGTCGATGCCAAACAGGGAACATTGCTTTTGAAGGACTACCCCCCGGCCTATAACATGGCGAAGGCAATTTGCCAAGCCTGCCCGGAGAGGATGACTAGTCATATAAGCCAGTATTTCAATAATGTCATCATCGACGCCTCTGCGACCGGAGCGAATGGTCCGTCTAAGAACTCTCATCGCCGGCCCAATCTTGATGATTCAGACGAAGAAGGGGAGGATATTAAAGAGCTGAGCAAGGCACATCGTTTGATCAGGGAACTTTGGAGGGCCTGTCCCGAGGTGTTGCAGAATGTGGCCCCCCAGCTGGAGGCAGAACTCTCCGCGGAATCTGTATCTTTGCGCCTGCTAGCTACGCAGACAATTGGTGACCTTACGGCTGGAATTGGAGTTGCCGGGCCACCCCCGCCTCCGCCAATGGATCCTGCAGCCTATCCGCCGGTAACCTTGTCAGACTATTCGCAAACGATCCCCCAGCCAAACGTTCTTTTACAGCCATTCTCCCCCAAGCCATTCTCGCAGGCGCATAGCTCCACCTACGAGGGCTTTTTGAGCCGACGATTGGACAAGTCTGCCTCAGTAAGGGCTGCATGGGCCACCGTCGTTGGTCGGATATTGTTAACGTCGGCCGGTGGCTCTGGCCTGGCCGAAAGTGAGGAGCAGATGCTCATCAAAAACCTAGCGTCTATGCTTCGAGATGCAGATGAGAAGGTTCGAGTAGCGGCAGTCGACGCGGTCGGTACGTTTGGCCTGTCTCACATCGTTCACAAGTTAGGCGCCAGTGGTGGCTTTTCATCCCAGGATTCTATACTTTTTATCTTGGCGGAGCGTGTCAAAGACCGAAAGCCACAGGTTCGGGAACATGCCATGAAAACCCTGGGCCGGATGTGGGCAGTTGCGGCAGGTGAGATTGAACAAGATAACGAGCAAGTAGTATCCTTGCTCAAAGATGGGCCGTCAAAGATCTTCGATGCTTATTACACAAATGACCTCGATATCCATGTGTTGATCGATCGCGTTTTGTTTGAGATCCTTCTTCCGCTGAGCTACCCACCGATAAAGCCTAAACTATCGCGGAGTAGCTCGACGCAGTCTCAAAAACTGAAAGACTCACAGACGTCAGAGGGCGATAATGAGACAGACGTTGACAAAATTCGTGTGCGTCGCATCTTAACCCTAATTAGTGGATTGGACGACAAGGCAAAGAAGGTTTTCTTTGCAATGCAGGCCAGGCAACCACAAATGAGGACAGCTGTTACAGTCTACCTTCAGGCCTGCGAGGAGTATAATGTAAGTGCCTCGCTATTTGTATAGATGATCGGATATTGATATCAAGTGAACGTAGGGCGGTGTGATGGAAAAAGACGACGAACGGATCACAGCTCAAATTAATCGAGTGATTGATACATTGTCAAAGGTCTTTCCTGATGCATCAAGAGCTTCCGCAGATCTTTGGAAGTTTGCCAAAGTACATGACCGGCGCAGCTACCAGTTGATTCGCTTTGCAATGGCCGCGGTCAGCGACTACCGAACGGTCATCAAGGCCATCAGGGAGCTCGCACGCCGATTGCAAAGCTCTAACAACTCTCCTTTACTTGAGACTCTGACCCCCCTTCTGTACCGCTGTAGTTCCCTTGTTTTCAACCGGAGCCACATTCCAGCAATTATAAGTCTCTCGCGGACAGATGAGAATGGATTGGCGAGTCCCGCACATGAAATGCTGCGGGAGATCTCTTCCCGGAATCCCGAGGTACTCGAGGCTCAGGTTCAAGAGATGTGTAAGGATCTCGAATCGCAAGCACCATCGGCCGAAACGAGTAAGGACACTGGAACCGAAGAAATCCTCAAGGCTTGCTCTGGGTTTGCAAAGAAGCTTCCGGCGAAGCTGCCCAAAGATCGCAAGTTTTTCCAGGCCCTTGTCAACTACGCGTTGTATAGCCCATCGCCTCGCGCTGCCAAGCATGCTGTCTCAATCCTCATGGCCACCGCAGATCGCAAAGAGATGTACGCAAAGGACCTGGTCCAGAAGTGTGTCTCTAAGTGGGAGTATGGAGCAGACCGATTCCTCACTAAGTTAGCTACGCTATCTCAGCTGAACCTCTTAGCCCCAAGGGAGGCAGACGAAGAGAGTGACGCCATCATCTCGATCGCAGTCAATAAAATCCTCTTGACGAACCGGTCTCCGAAACCGGAAGCCGGATATACGTGGTCAGACACCGTGGATGATGAAACCGCTGCCAAAGAATGGGCTCTCAAGATTATTGTCAACCGCCTACGCGCCAAGCAAGGCTCGGACGGCGAAGACGATTTCCGTGCTCATGCCGAACCTGTTTATAGCACTCTCAATAAACTTGTGGTCGGTGAGGGCGAGTTGTCAAAGAAAAAAGACACACCAGCAGGGCAAAAGTCACGACTACGTCTTTTGGCCGCTAAGTCATTACTCAAATTATGCGCATCCCACAGCATTTGTGACCATTTGCTTGCGCCTCAAGACTTCAATGCGCTTGCTCTAGTCGCCCAAGATCGTCTTGCGCCTGTAAGGATTGGGTTTATTAATGAACTCAAAAAGAAACTGGTACCAAACTCGCGCTTGAGCCACCGTTGGTATATCATCACATTCCTGCTCGCGTTTGAACCAAATGCTAGTCTGAAAGACAGCACTCTAACATGGTTGCGATCCCGTGCGACCTTCTTTTCTCAGAATGGTGGTAAAAAGAAAGACCCAGTTATGGAATCCATCTTTTCGCGCTTGTTATCACTACTAGCTTATCATCCCGACTACCCCCCGCAAAACCTGGATGAGGAGACGAAAGCTCGCGATCTGACCGACTTGGGCCGCTACATTCTTTTCTATCTCTCTGCGATAGCTAATGAACATAATCTCTCGCTCATTTTCCATATCGCCCAGCGTGTCAAGCAGACACGTGACGGTATTACCAAGTCCGATGAAATCACGACACGTCTACACACACTTTCAGATCTTGCTCAATCTACCATTCGCCGATTTGCCGATATCTACTCACAGCAGCGCAAATTCGGCGGGGGAGCTGGTGGCACTAATATCCTGCAGACGTACCCCGGCAAGATGGGTCTCCCGAGTTCAATCTTTGCCCCAATGAGCAGCCACCGCGAAGCCCAGGAAGTAGCCGAGAAAAACTTCCTCTCGGAAGACGTTGATGATCTGCTGGATCGGCTTGTACGGTCTGTAATGAGGTCAAAGGGCGGGTCCCAAGGTCAAGCCGCGAAGAAGAGAAAACCTGAGCCCACCGAGACGACTGGTGGAGCTGGAACAACTAAGAAAGTAAAGAAAGTTAAGGAGAAGGCTACACGGCCCCGGAAGTCCTCAGGCGCAACATCAAGGACACCTAAGCGGAAGAACAAGGACGAAGATGGCTGGTCATCAGATGAAGGAGCCGCAAAAACCAGCACAGCTACTGCTCGCAGACGCAGCAGCAGAGGTACTTCGCGTAGAGTCAGTTATGCAGATCACGACAGCGATGAAGATGACGTCGAAATGGACGATTGGGACCAAGATGAAGACGAAGTTGAAGCTGAAGGCGACGAAGAAAACGAGAACAATCACGCCGAGGATTCCGAAAACGACGACGGCAGCGACCTATCATCTCCTCCACCATCACTCCCCCCATCATCCCCACCACCAAGCGCCAAAAAAGCACGTGCTGAAAAGGCAACAACCCTGCCATCCCGACGCTCCTCTCGAAGAGGATAAAGACGGACACACTTAGCAATGTGGATCTCTTATCAAGCATCATATACTACCTTTATCCCTTCCATCCCCATCACATTTGTTATCAGGCCTGCCAGCCTGTCTGTCTGCGTAACCTACGTGATTCCTTGAACCAATCCAAAACTCCCACTTCATTTGTCCACGTTAGCCATTCCTTGACGGGATGCTTTTCGTGCCTGTTGTGCTATGCTATGCTGTTTCATGTTATCTCCGCTTTCTCACCAATGAACGAGTCCGTCAGTAAGTGTCAGTTATTTTACCCGTTGAGTCGAATTGAAATGTATACCCATTTCCTACGCTATTTCATTGCTTTTCGTCTTGTTTCCTTAAAATTGCTAGGATAACGCCCGTTCCAAATGTCACTTTGCCTGCGTGTTTGCTTTTGCTCTTTTTATCCGGTTTTGTTTTAGCTACACTCGTATGTATGTATGTACCCGGTGCTCCAATACATGTACAGCGCGAATTGAGGCCACGGTAGTACACATAATCTTAGTCGCCCAAAACTAATAGCTATAGATATGTGACTAGGACTTGAATGTCATTATCAGGTGACATGTATTATTTGTATTGAGTGAATAGGCCAGGTCCCATGAACAATGAAGATAGAGAGCACCGTATAATGACTTTAATGCCCCGGTCTCGAACAACGCTGTATTTACGCCGACCATGACAATGGAGAAAGACAGCACCAGATCCAAGCTCACCAGAGTATGACACATAATTTCAGGACGGAAAAAAAAAAGATACGGCTTCAAGTCCAATCGCTCAAACCATATACATAAAGCCGCGAATTCTGTTTCCAGTGGTACGCACACATGAGGGGGAAAAAGGTAAAAGAAGAAAGATCTTTGGAAAGTATACATTGATGCAGAAAAGAAGATAAAAAAAAATTGAGGAAGATATAGAAAGATGAAAGCGCTTCATCATTGAGCTCATGACTAAGATGTATTGTTGGCCCCTGCACCCCCGGTCCTGGCAATTCTCTCTTCAACACGCTCTTTGTGTTGTCGGTTTCGAAGATGGACCTCGAAATTATCAACTGTTGTGCCTGGCCCCGGGGTATACAGTTTGCCTGGGCAGTCATGGCATCGGATGCGTGGGAGGTATTGGTATTTTAGTTTGTGGCCTGACTCGGTATTGGTATTGGCTACTGGTAGCATTGTCTCTGTATCGACAGCAGTGTAGCGCATTACGCCTTCAAAGGAGTCATTTGGATACGAGCGTTTTAGTCGCGCGAGTCCCGCCGCAAGCCAACTTGGAGGCGGGGGCTAAGAGAAGTTCAAGTCAGCAGGGAACCGTGATTGATACACCCACCATAGCCGGATAAGCCGGTCCACTTGAGGCGAATCAACAAAAGAATTGTCATGAGTTATCTATCACTCACCCCTGGGACACCCGGCTGAGGGGGGTGGGTTGCATCTATGGCTCCAATCTGTTGCGCGGGGACGGTCCGTTGCGTGGGTGTACCGACACTTGGGACACGGGCTTGAGGCTGGGTGAGTGGAGGTGGAGCCATGTTGCTTGGGGTCGGAGTGCTAATTTGAGGCGTGCTTTGATGTGATGGTGGCTGAGGGGCTGGAGTCGCTGAGAGACTCGGTATTGACTGTGGTCCGTGGGTAAGAAGCTGACGGAACTTCTCACGAGGGATCTTAAGCTTCACAATTAGTTTTTCTGGCTCTTCGATGCTCTCTTCGCGATAGTCCCGTCTCCTAGCAGATGCTCTTCCCTCGTGGTGAGGCTCCGGAGTGGCAGACTGACCAAGGTTCGCACGCAGAGCAGCGTGAGCAGCACTGGCAGCCCCTCGCATGCCTCTTGTGCGCGCAGTGCCTTGGGCCAGATGAGGGCCGATAGCGGGGGAGCCTGTGATTGAAGATTCGTCGCTGTCTGATTCATCAGAATCGTCACCAGTGTCCCGCAACCCGACAGCAGCGCGCCTGGCACGAGTCGACCCAGATCGCTTGAAGACGTTACTCTCATCAATAGACGCAGCCGAATTAGGAATGACGGAGGATACAATCATCGTGCGGATAGTCCTTTGACGGTCTTTCAGGTCGGGTAGGGCGGGTCCACCGCGACGGTTAACGGAGCGCTTCTGCCTCCGTTGATCTCGGGATATTGAAACTTCTGTGCGTTCTAATTCTGCTTCGTTCAATTCATATAGATAAGGTGTAAATTCCTTCGCTGCCTGGAATGGCCTGAAGGATGATGCGAGGGGAGTAGGGAGGAAAGCGGACTTAAGATCGGGATCATCGATAGGACGTCCGTCGAACGGATGGGAGAGGATATAGAGTGATTTTGTGAATAGCTGCGACTGTTCGCGGATGGAGTGCGCAATTGCTGTTGTGAATTCTCCTGACAGAGAAAGGTCATCCGTCATACGCGCAGCGAATTCTTCGGGGCAGTTGGAGGAATCGTTAATATCCCATTCAAACTGATCAATCAGAGTATGCTGGCCAATGGTGATATTTAGCTTAACAAGGATGCGCATCTCATCGTTCTTGTAAGCATTGTATGGGAGGTGAGGGTCGAGAGGCTCTTCTTCCATATATATTTGAGGATAGTAATCGCAGATCTGCTCTTGGATACTTTGTGAAACCATCCGCACGAGGGGGGCGCACGATTCAAGAGGGAGGCCCAGGTCCTCCACTAGCTTTTCGGCGAATAGATCGGGAGATACCACCCGATCATGAAGGTTCCAGGTGAACGTATCTCGGATCTTGATCTTCTCCCAGTCGATGTCCAGCCGAATGGGCACAAGGTCTTCGATCTGTTCACTTTGCGTCTTCAAATCTTTCCGTGAAACCCGTAGCTCCCTAGTCCTCCGGTTACCTGGTCGCCGCCGGTTGGAGGGGTACAATAGCTGGGGATGTTGACCTCGCAGATCTGTACGAGCATTCCCAAACCCCTCGTAGCCGACGCCATACAGCGCGGCTGGGTTCATATGGTTCTCCCGTCGTAGAGTCAGATAAAAGTCCCGTTCGGCGCGTTTCTGGCTCAGTATCTCCTGATTCTGATTGTGGTACGCCGTCAAAGCAGAATGCTGGAACTCCCGGTTCACATACTGTTCCGCTAGGATCTTATCTTTTGGGGTTTCACGTACACGCACGGCTAGTCCTTCTGTCGGAGAGGAAGGATGAATGGCGGAGCCGCCATGCGATCGTTTCTTGCTTGCTGCTGAGCCATTGGCATTGTTTGACTGGGAGCCGGTAGACGGATTGCCGTTGGACGCGTCATGACTGGAGCCAGCGGGTGTTAAAGACACACCCGAGGCTGCGAGAACGGCTTTCGCATTGTGCTTTCCTTCTGCGATCGCATTTGATCCATTCGGCCCCTGTTCCGTAGCAGATCCGGAAGCAGCTTCGCCATTGTGATTCCCAGTTGTCATTGGTAGAACGGAGCCATTCTGAATACTGTCCGACTGGAAGTCGCCGGGGAGTTGCCCCGATTGAGAAAGCTCTGGGGACGGCATGATCGGATATTGGCACGATCCGGAGTCGCGATTATCGTCCTGAACGAAACAGAACGCGTCACTTGTATAGAGAATTCACCCTTCGAGATGGCGCTCAACAAACGAGGATGGCAACCGAGTGGATAATGAGTCGGTCACGGCAGCATGCTTAGACGGGAACCTGAGACAGACCGCGTTCAGGTTAGCAAAATTTGGTATTGCCGCACATTGAGGTCTTATCGCAACTGGGACGCGACCAACGCAGCGGGGGATGCGATGCATCGCAAGATAAGGTAGTGAGGAGATGCCGCAAGCCCGCCACGCCGTTGCCGTCATGTCACCTGGATGGAGGTAGACTTGACACCAAGGTTGGCAGAGCCGCGGTGTAAGAATGGAGACAGGGACGACAACGTGGAAGGTAGAGAGACATACCAGAACCAACGGGGAGAAAGAAATAAAGGGAAACGGAAAATGACGAATCAAAGGAAAATAACACTAACCACGGAGGATAATCAAAGCAATAATGAAAAGACCGGCGGAAAGCCCGAGGCAGGAGGAAGGTTCCAGGGCCAGCGCAGGACTGAGGCACAGCACAAGCAAGCAGTGGATGGGTCTGCCGGTATGGGTCTTTCTTTGGTCTTTGCGAGAGAGAACCCGGAAGAGAACGGCTAAATCAGCTGATGGCGCGCCCCCAGTTGAGGTAAGGTCCAGGTCTCGATCGTTCTCGTCCTTATTTCTTCGGAGATCTCCCTTTCTGTCCTCTTGAAGGATTTGGCTCAGTTAATCTCCAGTGTCCCCCGGTGCGTGAAGACTGACGTGACAATGCTCCAGTTTCGTGAGAAGTGGTAAGATAAAGGGGAGAAAAGAATAGCAGAGATTGAGAAAGAGAGAGAGGGAGGAAAAAGGAGCGCCGAGCGGACTGAACAGCCGTTACAAGTCCTGTCCGTTCGTCGGCGGAGGAGACGTTCGGGGAGGTAGCTGGACATGAGCCAGCAGCGCCAGGAAAAACCATCCTGATCAGAGATTTAGAACATCCCTTTTGGGTTCTTCTTGAAGCTATCACCATTCATCCTTTTAAAAGCTTTTCATCCATCTGGCAGCATCAAAACGTACTTTACGGTTACTGTATTGGTTCTGTAAAAGAGTCTCGGTCGCGTTTCACGTTCCCACCCACTATTCCTAGTTAGGAAAGCATGTGATGTGAGCTACACTTAATCTAGTCATAGTATCTTACACTAAGGTCCTTGGCGTAACGGGATTGCTTCACGGTGGATTTGATTTTCTGTATAGGTACGGTATTGACCTTTCTCCATAATTACATCAGTTGTATTGGAACCCCAGGAGAGGTAACCATGTAACCATCTTGCTTGCATCCATGAGTTTGATCTATAGCAGCCTGTCCTTTGGATCGCGTTGACTATGGGTTTGTGGGCATGTTCTTCATCTAGCTGCATAATCTCACATCGACAACAACCGCGCGATGGTCTGAGTTAAACACACCGTCGTCAAATCGATTGGCCAACACGGAATACCCCTCCACCTTCCATGGCTGGCCTCCATTGCTAAGCACCTTCACGGGCCCTGGTCCTAAGAGGACGTAATCGATACGAGAAGGGTCTTCTTTCTCGTAGCCGAAACCCGTCCAGGTCAAATGGTTACCGTAGTGCTCCGCCGGATCGACCGCTTTTGCTGCGTCAACTAGAGTGGACTCATTCCCTGTTAACACCGAATAGGCCTCTTGTGTCTCTTCGCTGTTCAAGTCACCCGTAAGGAATACAGCGGAAATGATATCTTTGTACTCTCCACTCTGGTACTCATCAATCTTTCGAAGGATAATGTGGGCTGCTTCAAAACGAGAACGGGATCCTTGGTCGTCCAAATGGGTGTTCATCGCCAGAATAGTCTGACGACTTGTTTGATGTGTGAAAACACCAATAGTTACAATGCGGATGGACGCTGCATCCCAGCTTTTGGAGGGGATATGCGGCGTTTCAGACAACCAGACTGTTTCCCAATGTTGGAGCTGCCAGACCGACGGTCGGTAGAAGATAGGTGAGTATTCACCAGCTTCATGGCCATCATCTCGCCCGACACCGATATACGCCCACGTATTGTCTTCAGCTTTGGCGGAGACTGTGGAATGTTTACGATTCAGTTCGGAGTGTATATCGATGAGCTGGTTATGGAGAACCTCCTGTAGGCAGATGAAAGCGTCTTGATTGCGGGTGTTATACAGCAGCTGATTTAGGAGTGGCTGACTGCGCTCTTCCCACGGTTTCTCTCCCTTAAATGGCGACTTCGTTGCATAACGAATGTTATTCGTTAAGATGCGGAATGGAAGCTCTGTAGAAGATCTCATTTTCAAATAGTGCAACAGCTGAATGTCAATTTATGGAAGCGATGGGTTGCTATTTCCATCAAAACTGAGAACCTTGCCGCCCGCGCTTGTCAGATATACCGTTCCTAATGTGAGTTACAGGTAATAGCGATGTTATAGGACCGATGAGATGAGGAGAAGGTTGGGTCAACCGGCGTTGTGATTGGAGGAGAGGTCTTTCTCCTCTTCTGGGCAGCAGCTCCCCTCTTCAGAGCTGTAGCGCCAAATGTCCAGACGAGTGACGGGACTCGGAGACAAACAGGTGCCATTCTCATCAGTCATGTGATAATGTGATGATATGGTTTTAACAAGAACGTCCTTTGAACTAACACATCATAGTCGCTTTCTACACTACCTGACGAGTCAGTACTCTCTTGAGCAATACAAAACAGTCCGTATGGGTTGTTCAAGAAATCCATTTACAGTATGGCAAGCTACTCCTGTTATTTGAGACACGGTCGTGGTAAACTCAATCACAGACAGGATAAAAATCATGGTCTATAGAGATTAACCTCCGATATCCCTTCGTTATGATTGCATTGATGTGGGTCCGGCCTTGATTTACAGGGCCTGAAGGATTTCTGCACAGTCTGCTTTGGGCCTCTTGCAGTAAACATAATTTCCGTAAAACCGTGTTGATGATCATAATCCCTCCGAGTATAATAGCCTGCTGGTATATACCCTCCTTAACAGCCACAACTAAAATAAGACTGTAGACTCTGTACTAGTTGTTGCACTATAGTCCACCACGGACATTTGACAAGCGACATAAAACACGAAGGTTCAACGAGCGAAAGGGGAGAAAAGAAAGGCACAGGAAAGAGAATAATAGGACAAAAATTCCCTGGCTATTCCGATCCACCGACAATGCGACTTAGTGCTGCTCAATAACCCACTCTGTGCTAGTATGTACCTCAATTGCTACAGAGGATGGAGTTGCTGGAAGTCTACTCAGAGTTTCCCTTGGACTACTACCTACCGCAATCCGGCTGGATCCAGAGCGTCTGATCATGAAAGGAGACAACAGAATTGAACCAACTTCTGCGGCGGATTGTCTCCGAGAGTGTATAGAAACCGTCCGACTATATCCAATGGAGAGTGGTCTTATAGATCTTTTCGTGAAAAATTGGAAAATTTTGTGATGAACTGTAATAATCGTCATGAGACTCTAGCTTGCGCAAAGCGCCAGGTTGGTCCAGGCTGCCATTCGGAAGGCAGGTAATGATATGTCGAAAATTCGACGCAAGACGACCACGATGATGCACTTGACCAAGCCTATACCAATCATGTACGCAATTTGATGGTAGTAAGAGCTCTTGGGGAGTCAGCATACAAAGTCTTAGCGTCCAATCGATTTCTTGCTGCCCACCTTTATCGTGAAAGTCATTCGCCATGGTCCTATCTCTTCTAAGGGTGGCCAATCTTCCCGGTTAGCTGAGGCTAAAAGCAGCATGTCTCAGCAGCGCTACAGACTAAACGGCTTAGAAACAAGGCTCCTAAAATACTCACGTAAGTCACTACAGGATAAGAGTAATATAAAACCTAACCAGCATGCATCAGCAGCTGTATTTACGGCTCAAAAGAAGTATTCACAACACACCAAAAATGCAAGCACCATATAGTCAGAGGTCGTCAGAGACAGCCGTAGGATTCTGGAAATTATGCACATCCGAAAGGCCACAGTCAACGAGACAATAAAGAGGGAACAGTCAGTGTGATGGCTACTTCTATGCCAGCCTTGGAGAGAAGTCCCATCTGCTTAATAACGGCTATCACCGTCGGTTTGTGTTGCCTCCAGAAGTAGCTATGCGTTCCGCGCTCATCCCACATACAGAAATGCTAGTGCATTAGTTGATTATCTGTGCCCTGGCCAGACTTTTACTGGTATGATTCTTTCAATGCTCCGAGCCCGCCTGTCACGACAAATATCCACCGGTGGTGAAATTGGAAGTTGCTCAGCTCGTATGTGTATCCACTCAAATTAACTATACATATATGCCTAATCATTCCATGGTACTGATCACTGAATACCAGATTTGGTAGGTTATGGAACTGTAAACTATGGCATCTACCGGGAGTGGAGATTTTCCAATGCACCTCTGTCTTCTGTACATGCAGTTGCTGCCGGAAAAGACCCAATTTGATCGTCAAGTGAAATAATTGGTAGACATTTTTGTCGTAAAGCCTAGAGAGTAGTGAGCAGTCAGAGTTATTCCTGGTATTGACAGCGTTGAACAACCGACAAATTTTAAATTAACACACTTGACCTAAACTTCCGTTCGGTGAGTCGTCAACTGGGGGCTGAAGATTGGAGAAAGACTATACAGTTCATGGCTGCTTCAACACAGTGGGAAGAATAGTTTCCCGGTTTGTCACATATTGTTGATCTCCTTTCCCCATGGGTAGTTGAGTATTTTACCTCGATATGCGTGCTTTACTGAAGACTCGGTTCATGAACACCCCATCTCGTTAAGAAACTCCGGGAACAAGCTCGGTTTTAAAATAGATACCTTCTACCCATATCATGTATAGATAATTCTTTTAAGAACGATACCTCACAATTCTTCCAAATAATGGGCGAAAGTTCATTATCCACTCACAAGAAGAGCTCGGCCTGGTTGCAACAGGAGGGCGAGGACGAAGCAATCATTCAACCAGCCTCTTCCATGAAACAACTTGGTCAACTGCCCTAGTAGCTTCTAGATTTCTTTCATAACTTGGACAAACTTGATTTACGACGAATGGCTGGTCCCTGCTGGCCTCTAGCGCATGCTGCTGATAATACCCATTGAGGTGTGCATGCGCAAGCTGACCCCATAACTAGGCCCCAGTTAGTATGCCACCCGTCGATGCATTAAATAATACGGTGGTAAGTGATGAACCATTAGTATCCAAGCTCGAGTGCTGGTCTGAGGCCTCTAGGTATGAAATGCGTTGCTCCATCCCATTTGGCAAAGGAGTCCACATGTAAGGTAGGTGACCAATTTCCGGAACCCGTCCTATCTGCCTAATTAATCTCTTTGAATTCTGCACATTCGCATACGCCAAGCTGTATCTAGTTCTGTCCACGATCCTTAGTCGATTTGACCTCCAATCATGGGCGGGGTATCAATCACGTCCTTGACTCTTTGCTTGGTAAACCGGACCCATCGTCATTGAATTCAAAGTCTCAGGACTAAAATTACGGATGTTGATGGGAACCTGTCTGACGTGGGATGATCAGCACGGTGAAGAGGTGCACTATACAATTCCACGTGGTCAGGGTCCGAAGTAAGGCGTTAGCGTGTTGATCCCTGAATCCCTGAAAATCAATAACTTTCTATGACTTGTAATGTGTAGATATATGAGTAGTATTGTAATCTCCAATGTTGTTGTTGTCTCCAAACATCCATAGTGGCTTAACCAATTTGAACATAGAGATATTGCAAGTATCAAATTAGAGTTCCTTGCACTAATACCTTTATATTGTAAGAAGCCCTTATAGATAGCATGGCCCTTAGAAGCGCGCCGTAACTATAATATACTCCTATTATAGTCCTGCATGCCTTAGGACTATCTCGAGAGTACGGAGTAGTGCGGAGTGTTGGTGAGGCATCCTTCGCCCGGCGACCCATACCTTCTCGGCTTACGGCAAGCTCGGCTAGTGATTGGTCCAGGCGCACTCACCTGTTATTTTTGGGTACGCACGTCGACGTCTGACCACGTACCCCTTCTCCCAATGTGTATTGCACTCGGTCTTTGACAAATTTGCTCAGCCATCACCGTCCTTTCTTAGGACTAAGAATGAAAAGAAATCCCAGGTGCAGCCAGTTATTTCCAGATACTTACTTGAAGTTTACAATCAGACAGTTTATGTTCTCCCTAGAACGGTTTTAGATGTGCAAAATCCATTATGGGGTTTACGGGTCCCTTTTTCGTAAGACATCTATTCTCTGGTCTGCAATGAGCCTTCCCTTCCTGGACGGTGTGGACACATATGCAAGACGCTACGAGCACCATTCGCTCTTAATGAAGCAATAATATTCGCTAACAGTAGAAGCGTGATGGGCTGCAATGGGCGCGGCCGGTATCTCGACCCTTGTACACGCGTAACTCTAACCTAGCTCTCTTGACCATAATGCTGCCGTTCAACGCTTTAACCGTCTTAACTGTAGTCACACGGAGCTAAAACCTAAGCGAGGAAAGCTGGCTGGCCCCAAGCCAACGCTTCCAGGGGCTGTGCCAGAGTTGAACCCGTTGAGATTCTCGTCATCTATAGGCCTGGGCTCTGATCACTCCCTCGCTATGAAATCGACCGAACTCCGATTGAATAGCTCACGATACCCCGCATTTCCCAGGAACGAGAATGTCGTTCACTGCTCGTTGCAGATCGCTGCCTCCTATGACCGAACAATAGTAGCCATTCAATTCGTGCAAGAATAAATTCCGACCCTTCAAGATCGCCAGCTCAATACGAATGCATACCGTGGAGGCGAGGGAACAGACCACTATTACCAATGTACATACTTAAGGTCCATTCGATAGCCGACAGCTAGCTGTCTCGTTATAGATCTGGCCAGAATCGATCCCTTGAAAAGTCTGACACGCGCAATTGATAACGATGTTTCTTTCGCGAGTGTTTTGCGTCCTTGCTGCGTTCGCATGTGTGTCTGCGGGTAGAGAAACTTGTGTCGTGCCGGCTGCTGGCTCCAACGCCACAGATGATGCCCCTGCGATTGTACATGCCTTTAAGAAGTGTGGCCGTGGGGGAAAGGTAGTCTTCAAGCCAACGACATACCATGTTAATTCTGTTATGAACATCACTTGGCTGGAGGATGTCGACATTGATATTGGAGGAACACTGCTGGTATGTTCTTCCCAGTTCCTGTTCATTCATAATTGCATAAGTTTACGCTGGACTCTTTAGTGGGGTACGAACATTCAATACTGGTTAAACCACTCTTTACCAGTCGGGTATCAGAACCAATCCACTGCTTTCATTCTTGGAGGAAATAATGTTCGCATCGACGGCCATGGTAGGGGAACGCTCGATGGCAACGGTGACACTTGGTACCAATGGATACAAGAGCAGCCCAATACCTCCAACTATCCTGGTCGACCACATGCCATCACTTTCAACGGCCTCACAAATTCAGTGGTTCGAGGCCTTAGGTTCCTACGTAGCCAGATGTGGTATGCTAATCTTCGATTCCTCGCCTAAAATGTTGAACTAAGACCCTGGCAGGACAATGTCTATCATATATAGTCATCACGTTGAACTCGACAGCATACTCGTAAACAACACCGGAAATGTGGTCTCGAGCTGTGAGTGCCGTATCTTGAACCCAGCACAAATATCATATCACTAACCAGAACCAGCAAACACGGATGGAGCAGATACCATTCGATCCTCCCATATCAAGTTCAACAACTGGACTGTATACAATGGTGATGATAGTATCTCACTCAAGGGCAACAGCACGGACATCACCATCACAAACTCCAATTTCTACGATGGACTAGGAATTGCATTGGGTAGCATCGGTCAGTACAAGGATCAGTTCGAAACCATCGAGAGGCTCAACGTGAGCAATATCAACTACCACAATACCCTCCATGCGGTAGGTCAATCCCAGAAGGTAAATATCGAGTTCTTTTATTGACGAACATTTATGATGAATAGATGTACGTTAAAACATGGACGGCTGATCAGAACGGCTATCCACCTAATGGTGGCGGAGGTGGCCTCGGATGTAAGTTGCACTTAGAGAACACTTACACACAATATATACTCTTGAAACAGAAAGGCTAACCACGTCAATTATATAGACATCTCTGATATGACGCTCAAAGACCTTAAAGCTACATCTCTTCGTGGGGCCGCGATTGCAATCTCGCAGTGTACTCGATTCAGCGGCGCCCCTGGGGAAGGCAACTGCACGAACTCAGAGTTCCAGATCCGTGATATTTCGGTACTCAACCTGAGCGGAACAACAGAATCCACTCGAGTCGGAAGTTTCCAGTGCAGTGCCGTTGCACCATGTACTGACATTACGCTCTCTAGTATTAATCTGAAACTGACAAATGGAACCGCGGCCTCAGAATATCTATGCGGAAATGTGGAAAACCCGAAGGGCTTTGAATGTACAGGCCCGGTGTGTGAAGGAGGAAGTGCAACGGGAGAGTGTTGAAGCTGATTAACTTTACAGTAGGAGGTAGTCATGTATCCAGGTCGAAAAAGGAAAGATTAAGAATTACTACCGCCAAAAACTCAATATGTTACAGAATGGTACGGTTGCAATGTGATCTTCTACAAGTGCTAGTTATCAAGTCGTTCGTTCTCAATCCATCTTCAATTTGATTGTAGTATTACATTAAGACTATCCATGGATATCGGAGCATCGCGAAATTTCGGGGAGTGCTCGGTGAAAGCTCGACCGAGGCAGTGACGTACTAATACCACGAGCACCTTGCCGGTTATCTTTTTGACGCATAATAATAGTCTTCTGAAAACATATAATTAAGTATAGCTTCCATGCTTTCACAAGTAGAAATAGATCATTACCACTCTCTTAGATAGGGTTGTTAGACGTATAAGTCATATAGTAGCTACAAGGAAAGGATAACACCGTTATTACCCACTGACCACTCCGCGCACGCACCTTCCAACGCGCCCCCACAGCTACCCTACTCAGAAAGTAGTAGGCCAAGCTTGGAATCGCCATTTTCTCTAGAGATCTTCC
Organism: Aspergillus caelatus; assembly: GCF_009193585.1. Taxonomy (NCBI): domain Eukaryota; kingdom Fungi; phylum Ascomycota; class Eurotiomycetes; order Eurotiales; family Aspergillaceae; genus Aspergillus; species Aspergillus caelatus. The sequence continues at coordinate 49,239 of NW_022475378.1, forward strand.
AAGTCGAAGGAATAAGTGGATGGCATAGGAATATCGGTGCGATATCATCGCCACATCGCAATGATCGACTGCCCTCAACCCTCTGAATCCTTTAATGGTTCAGCGTCTCACCTCGCCAGCTAGCGTGCCAGATCTCCGCCCCCGTGATCTTCATTATACCACCATTGGCCAGCAGCCAGTAAGCCCCATGTCTCGTTCTAATATAACTTTTAGGTATAACACCTTTCCCACGTGGTTCGTCTTGTATACTCAGCTTGTTCATGATCTGCGAAACCGTCGATCTGCGTCGGCTTTCCTTGGATATCAGTGTTATCTATCACGCCATTAGTATCACTCCCATGCAGCTGGATCTTGACCACACAGAGATCGTCCCTTGGATCTAAATATGCAGGCTGAGACTTGTCTCACTATTATACAGTTCTCAGAGCTCACCCTGCATACTCAAATTGTTATTGATCAGCAACTACGTCTGCTGGATAGCGCTAAAGTATTAGCGGCTCCTCCTTATCATGTCTCTATCCTGTCCACCCCCGCCTAGGAAACGGTATCATGCATATGACCATAAAGGGTAATTTGGAAAGATGGGTGGTTCGCAAATCTGTTCGGATTGGCTATGTTGTTTTCATAGATTGATATTAGTACTTAAGAGTTGCTACACTTGCCCGTTCTGATACTTAGTGTTTGGAAAGTGTGAATCCTTCACGAGGATCCCCGGCCTGGGAAGCACCCTATGTTCCATGGCTCAACTCAATTCCTGAATTGACAAGGCATTCAGGACCTTGTTTTCCTTAGTATAGCCAGCAGCCAGCAGGGTATCCAGTCTCTCCGGAGTATATGAGAACTAGATAAATAGGGGAGATGCACCCAGTGCATGACAGGGAGTGGACGGCACAATCACACCTTTCATCGTTCTCCTCCATTGTTGATACTGATCACAACCATCTGTGAAACATGGAGACACATATTAATACGCACTCTCAGCTGATCAAATGTCTCAGGGCACAGCCTGTGTCTGTTCCGAACTTACTACCCATCTTCTCATCTTGGCCTGGTGCCGTTAATCCTCACTGGAAGGCTTTAGTTCCTGTGATGAATGCAAGAATTGACAGGTATAGTGCTCGATTCCATCGATCATTACATTTGTTTCATACTTCTCGACACTACATCATCCATACATGTCTGCTTCGTTCTATATACTATTACTTTTTCACTTCATTCATACCTCTGAGAAATTTCAACACTAATAATCAAAAGCCTATTCCCAGAGCCAGTGAAGGCTACAAAGCTTAAGAGGTGTGACTTTGCTCATCTTGCCGCGACCCGGTGGCCCCTGGCTGGCTTCAAAGAGCTATATATTCTCGCCTTCCTGTCTCTTTGGCTCGTCACCTGGGATGACCAAATTGATGATACGAAAGGTTCCCTGAGCAACGACTTTGAAGTTGCTGAGCAGTACCGTCGTGAAACCCTTTACTTTGTGGCTCAATGCCTTGACCTGGATGTCACTGAAGACTTACCTCGTAGTTACAATGACTCTTTCTTTGTACCAGAAGACCCTATTGTCCAAAGTTTTAATGTGATTGGTGAAGCGCTTCGTGACGCATATACGTATGGTTCGTTGCTGCCCTTGCCTTTTCGCTTTGTTCTTCTGTCTACTAGAATTTGAAATGACTCTAACTTTCCTTGGTCTTCAGAGCAACGGCACAGGTTTCTGAGGGAAGTGTCTCTTTTCATGGTAACGTCGCATATGGAACAGAAAGCAAAACTCAAAGGGCAGATTCCCACTCCCGAGGAATACTGGAGAGTGCGAATGGGTACTAGCGCAGTTGGTGTAATATGTGCTGTTAATGAGTGAGTATACCTTGATGCTTTAGGTTCCTGGCTGACACCGCGGTTGCCCCGATAAAGATATAGTCTTCGGTCCGTAATACCCTATGCTATCATGGAGGATCATGATATGAGAGCAATGTGGAACGAGGTGAACGTTATCGCTTCAATGTAAGCTAATCTTCTACAAAAGATGAATTGCTCCGGTCATAAAGAGAACCCTTGCGGCAAGCTGCATACTAACATTCGTTTGCCCATGGAAGAGTCAATGACATTTATTCCCTGAAGAAAGAGATGGTATGTCTCATGATTGACGAGCTCGTCGGTTAACCAGCCCTAATGATGCATCCAGGCTCAGGATACCATCTATAGCCTTATCCCTATCCTCTGCATGTCGCTAGGGAGCCCGCAAGCAGCTATAGACAATGCAATTCGGTCACTCATCCAATCTGTGGGTCGGTTCAATGTAGCGGCCAACCGACTGATGGATGGGATCGAAGAGGAGGATAGGTTCTCACTATCCTTAGGAGTCAAAAGAGATGTGGAGGATTTCATTCGTAGTTGCCAGTTCAACTGTACGGGCTGCCTTTACTGGACGTAAGTGGCAACCTTGTCTTCTACAGCACTACCAGCTCCTCTAACCCTAATCATTTCAGTCTTCGTACGAATAGGTACGGTGTTCGGTTTGCTCCGCGGAGCCCCGATGGTGGCGTTATTTTGCATTTATGAAAGCGCTTAGCTGTGCTGGATACAGTTTGAAGTTATTGCAGCAGGAACTCAGATGTAATGTATTGTTTTGGGAGAATGTGTAAAGATAGGACGCCATTCATTATTTGTCCATAATATATTTATGCTGAGAAGAGCCATCTGGCGACCGTCTCGTAATGTGCTGAGGATATGGTCATAGTCACAAATAGAAAGGAAAAAAAAAAAAAAAGAAAAAAAGAAAAAGAAAGGTCCTAGCCGGATTCGAACCGGCGTTACCGGAAGATTCGATCTTCCTATACATATACAGGATATGTATATTGTTCATCAAAATCCGGTGGGATAACCACTACCCCATAGGACCGTTGAGTGGCGAGAAACTGCAATTAAGTCATTCTTGAAAGATGATAGCTCTGTCCCATTTATACCAAGTTATTCTTAGATCAAATCCTCCTTCAAAGTCAGAAAAAGATGAGTAAATTAGAAATCGAGCTCTCGAATTTGAGGTCGGATGGAAAGTTTTCGAAATTGCAAAGTGGCCATCTGGTGATGTCATACAAGGAGCTTCATGTCTGCTCCGCGGGCTGTGCCTTACTTAAGAACCAATGAATGATACGCACACATGCACTCTTCATCATACGGCATTGTGTGTAGTTGGAGAGTACTTAAATCTTGAAGATGTCTGATAACTGTTTAAATGGAATAGGACAGAATAGATCGGTCAGTAGCTTTCGACTGGAAAAGAAAAGACCATCTAAAGCTTGGAGATCAAAGAAAAACTTGCTAGCAAAGAAAAGGATGACAGCATTGCGGCAGGCGGTCTCGTGACGTTCTGGTAATACCAATACAAAGCCCTACTTGCAGTGAAATCATACTGCAAAAACCCCACCCGCGCGGGCAAAAAATTCAAGAAAAGGACCCCGCCAACACCTCGTAATGTGTACTGCTACGTAAGGGAAAGGAAGGACTCCTCTTACTAGTAAATACTTTGACTCCATCTGAGTTCTCCAGCTCCGTTTCAGCCCATTTTTCCTTCTTCTCCTTGTGAGCTCCCAACATCCGCTAGATTAGTGCCTCTTTGATCGTTATCGACTCCTCGCACCACGGCGAGGATCATTTATACTATACACAATGGCTGACACCCAGGCCCAGCAGGCCCCCGAGGTTGGTAAGTGTTCACTCTGAGTACCCCTCTTCTTTCTGCCGATTGAAAAAGGCTCCGTTGTTTTGTGGGTTTCCTTCCCGCTTGCTTCATCGTCATGGCGTGGGATCGGTTGGCGGCACGTTTAGCAGCTCGAAAGCTGTAGAGGAACACGGGCACTCAAGGGATAATCTATTTCCTCTATATACGGGCGCTTCTATTGCTATTTGAATGTACCCTCCAGAGCGCTTTGTCATAACTAATCAAAACCTCGAACCATTCTCAGACTACACCCTCAACAACCCCGACACCTTGACCAAGTACAAGACTGCTGCCACTATCTCGCACAAGGTCCTCGACGCCGTCGCAGGTGCGTAGTTTCCGGGTTTACATACCGTGGCGAGCCCGCCGTTTTCAAGGTCTAAATTCATATTCTAATCCGGTTCTTTAGCCCTGTGTGTGGAGGGAGCAAAGATCGTTGAGATCTGCCAGAAGGGTGATGAGCTTCTCGATGAGGAAATTGCTAAGGTCTACAAGGGCAAGAAGATCACTAAGGGTGCGTTACCATCGTAGTCCATGTTACTGCTAGTTAAAAGCCCCATGCGCATGACATTGACAAGCCGTTGCCGGAAAAAGGTGTCGGTCACCCCACGACTGTCTCTCCCAGCTCCCATGTGACCCCTTACACCCCGTTGGTTTCCGACGCCCAGGAGGCCGAGACTACCCTGAAGGCCGGTGAAATCGCCAAGATTCAGCTCGGTGCCCAGATCGATGGCTTCGGAACCATTGTTTGCGACCAGGTTGTTGTCGGCCAGGACGAAGTGACCGGCCGCGAGGCTGACCTCATTACCGCGACTCACTACGCCAACGAGCTCCTGCTCCGTCTCATGGTGCCCCCTGGCCTTCTGGCTACCGGTACCGAGGAGGAGAAGAAGAAGGCTGCCGCTGAGCGGGCTCCCACTCAGGCCCAGATCTCCCAGCTGGTCGAGAAGATTGCCAAGGCCTACGACTGCAACGTGGTTGAGAACACCACCAGCTGGCTCTTCGAGCGCAACGAGATCGAGGCTGAGAAGAAAATCATTCTTTCCCCGGGCACCGGCGTGAAGGGCGAGGGTGTCCCCGACGTTGGTGAGGTTTGGGGTGTGGAGATGGGTCTCTCCCTTGGCTCCGGAAAGGTCAAGACTCTGCCCCTCCGTTCTACCCTCCACCGCCGTACCACTACCACCTACGGCCTTAAGCGTCCCAGCTCGAGACAGACTCTCTCGGAGATTGTCAAGAAGTTCGGTCAGTTCCCCTTCAGCTTGCGCCAGTTGGATGATGAGAAGGCCGCTAAGGTCGGTGTCGTCGAGTGTGTCCGTGGCGGTGTCCTGAGACAATATGAACCTGCCGGTGATGCTGACAACGCCCCTGTCTCCCGCCTCTTGACTACTATTGGTATGTTCATCTATTCCGTGGCATCGGAGGAACCTCCAGAGCCATTCCTCTCATAGTCCTGCTTTCTTTTGACTGACCGATATGTAGCCATCACCAAGAACGGTATCACCAAGCTGACTGCTCCCGCCGCACCTGATTTCACCAAGGTCAAGTCCGACAAGAAGATCGAGGACGAGGAAATCCTCAAGATCCTTGAGCGTCCTCTGTCCAAGTCGACTGGCTCCAAGAAGAACAAGAACAACAAGAAGAAGGCCGCCAAGAAGGCTGACTCTGGCGACAAGGAGTAAATAAGTCGTTTGACTCGGTCAACTTTGGCATATCTAGTGAATTGTTGGATAGGCAGATGGAATTGCTCCAGGCCATGGTCGGGGCTCCTTCTCGGAGTGCTCCAGGATGTTGATCAATCATGTCAATCAAATCCCTTTGTCCACGCTGGAGAGAGGCGAATTTGTTCCGCGAGCACATGGAGCGAGAGGCATAGGAGGATAGGAGAAGCCATATAAGATTTCCTGTCTTTTATCACGGTGCCCTCTTGAAAACCCTTGGCACGTAATTAGTTGAAAAACGCGAAAGTTATGTATGAGGTGAATATAAAAAGAGAATTATGAATTTCTGCTTACGGTTCTATTGAGCTTCGATGTCTGCATAGTCTGCGTTTTTGTCTTTCCTGTAGCCCGGATAGTCTCGAGGTTACTGTTATGATACTGTCGACCAGGAGGACCAGCTCTACTAACTGCAGGTTATTTAAATCTAAAGCTACCGCTCAGTGATGTCGGACACGCAATCTAAGATTCCGTGATAACCAACATATCGGCCCCATATCTACGTCTTATTGATGGCGCTGAAGTATGCGCATTCTTGCTCTAGAAAAGAGCAAGGAGCAAGATGTCCTCTTCGAGAACCGTCAGTCTGATCTTTCTTCTCCTCATCCTATTGTCTACAACGATGTATCGTGGAGCATTGGATACACTCGTGGAGCCCATTCAGTTTCGGCAATGGTCACTTTCTTTGTCCCCGTCAGGGTGAAAGCCATTACTTCCGCCTTTCCCTTGTTCGCTACCTTGACTTCTTGTCTGACAGCGTCTGATATGAGCAGGTAATGATCCATCCTGAAGAGTGTAGCAGACAGATAAGGCAGCTACCTGGAGTTTCCATGGCCGAAAGGATTTATGTGGTTTCATGAACGGGAATAAATTGAACCTATTTTCTCTTGACTCGTCAGATGAATATGCATTTCCATCTTTGACAAGTGTTGGACTTGAGTTGACTGTGGTGCATTGTGGTGGTCATTCGGCGCTGTCATTTGGTGGTGTGGGCCAAACAAGCAGGGCTGGTTGTTCCGTTTCCAATCCTGATTCCTCTTCCAATCTTCCTTCCATCAGTCTCACCCCTTCCAGTCCCCTCATCCTTATCTTCTTTCTCGACCCCTCGCAGTTGGAGATTTCATATTTCCAGTCTGGGGCTAGCATCTTTATGCATGTAAAGAAATCTGGAGCCCATTAGTATCTGTGATTCTCGCTCTGCAGCCTTATTCTCCTCTCCCTGCTATTGGCTCACCTCAGACCTTTTCATCCCCTGAGAATCACCCTCAGTACAGATCTTCTGTTCAGGTCTCCCCAGCTCTCGCTTTCAGTAACCTGAGTTAAAGTGATTCTTGGGTAGTGTATGTTTTGTTGTATCCGTGGTGTAGGCTGGCATCTATCCACCTGTGCATGAAGGCCAACCCCTCCTATCTGTCATCAATCTGCTTGATACTTGAAGCAACACAGAAACCTCACTCATCAAGTCCGTCGCATTTGCGTGGCAGAAATACTCGTGTTATATCTCAGGTTTCTCTGCTGTGAATTCTATTGTACTGTTTGACTGCCTTTTGTTACTTCTCCTTTGGGATTCCTATTCCTCTTCTATCATCCAACGCCTGCTTTCACTTCGCACTGCTTCCGTCTCACGCCTCCCTTCCTCTCTCAAGAGAATAGAACGATCTCAACTCTTGTCGAGTATCTTATCCTTGCGTCTTCCACTTTTGGCCTCTCAACCAAGCCCTGCTAGGCACTCTCTTTCCAGGTACAGCCTGTTCTCGCGTGCCCGGGTATCTACGCTATAAGCAAAGACCGCACGTCGCCTTTCTTTGAATTTTGCCAGAGTTTACCTCAGAGGTCTCTCACATCCTTGGTGAGTTCTTCTCTATATCTACATGGCTGCCGGCGCCTACCCCTTTGTTTGCCCGCTGTCAGGAGACCGCCGTACTGCTCTTTGGGGGTTCACTATGTACACAGCGATGTGTCTTGGTGGTGTCTGTATTTGAAAGTTCTGGCTTACACACTTCCCTTGCTTGCCGTTGCTATTCTGCATATGGTTGATTGTTCGCATCTTACAATACCTGCTTTTGATGCATCATCTATTAACCTATTCAAGACAAAGAACACGTCGTTTTACTAAACAACACAACTTCTCATCACAAGGGATTTACGAAGGCTTCGGAACCTCATTTATAGGTTACTAAAGGCAGACCCCCTCATTTCAATAAATTGGCCTCAGTGGATCTATTGTCTCTCTATCTCCACGATCCTTGCGGCGAGTCAAAAGGACCTACTGGTAAGAAACCCTCACTTTGAGTTTCGTAAGAAAATTAAATGATTAAAATCACAAACTGAGATGGGGCTACTCAATTCTGACTGGAAGCCTGCTAGTTTGAACGCGCAAATTTTTTGTGGTTGGTTGGCAGCCTCCGCGGCGTACCCCCTACGAGGCGTGATTGGGAACTCGTCCTCGAAAACTCCCGTCGCTTCTAACTCCGCAATCTTCCTCCTTCCCATCAACCCGCAGACAGCGCGCGGGCTGGCCACGTCTCCCACCGGCACCGCAGGGCACTTTCGCTGTCTGCTTGCGGGTTCTATTTAATAGTGAGTATTTCTCTGTTTCTAAATAAACAAAATAACTTCCATGGTCCTTTGCGCTAACCCTGCGTACCCCAGGTGTTGCAACTTTTCGAGCCCTGGTTCTCCAACGATGGCTCCGAATCTCCGCTCTTCGTCCCATGTCAGGTCGAACGACTCTCGCCCATCAACGCCGCTCCGTGCGCCAGATGCCCCGAGTCCCGCTTCTTCATTCACCGAATCTACGAGGCCTCGAAAGCAACGACGGACGGGCAGACACAGCCGTGTAGCCACAGATCCTCCGCATGGAACACCATCTCAAGATCAATCGCAATTAGGGCAGTTTAAGACTGGGATATCGGATACGGTCAGCGATTCACAATTGTCAGAGAAAGGAGCGGAATGGGTTGAGCCACCGGTGAGGGCTCCGGCTCCGAGCTACAGAGACACGCCGTGGTCAGCTGTTTCGAGTGACAACAACCCAGTCCTTGCAACTATGCGTCCCTTAGGGACAATGCCATCTGCAGCAGACATGCGCAAAGCAGGATTAGGCCCTCTCAAGCCAAGTACACATAATACTACTGCCAAGAAAGACCAGCGGTCAGTGCAGAACGGGGATAAAGAGATCAGCAAGCCGCAAACACCATTGACACCTGCTGAAGAACCGATGCCTGAGCCTGTTATACCAAAGGACAATAATGCGCAGGATGTGACTGCATTTACAACACTTCCTGTCCCTGATTCAACCGATGTTGATGTAGTGAAACTTCGCTCCGCAGTTGAGAACGCCCTCCATATGGCTTCCGAGACTGGTAATCGTCCAGTCATTCGTGGACTACTCCGCCTCTGGGAGACATGTGGCAAAGATTCTTTTGCTCTATCTGTTTTGGAGGGTGTCTGTGGAGCGAATCCTGGGGCCCGTGAACAATCAGTGTTCCAGACTGTGATGCGCACTGCCTGGAAAGAGGTGCAGTCGGAGGAAAACACAGAAGTATTGCCTGCTGCGACGCCAGCTATGGGGCGTACGCGGTCTGCCAGTAGTGTGTCTTCACTGTCTTCTGCTAAGTCACTCGATGCCGAAACATTCGCCCCGGGAATGGCACCAGGAGCGGCGAACGCTCGCTCTCGCGGTAGAGGAAAGCACTCCAAATCTACACAGAAGGCTGTGGATAGTGAAGCTTCAGAACCCTCAAGTCGCCGCTCCGCATTCCCATCTACTGATACAACTCTTCAGCGAAGGCTTGCATTGGAAGAAAATCCCGAATTTTCGGCAGAAGCCGTCAAGGCCAAACGGACTCGCTTACAAAGGTCTTTCCCGAAAATCACTGCAACTGAGAGTAGACTCCGTTCATCACTCGCTTCTGAACCCCCTTCTGGTATCACAACCCCTGCAGCAACTATGGCCAGCCAGTCCCAGGCCGCCGCCGACGGAGCCGTTACCGACCAGAGGGAAAGATCAGAGAGTCCGGCAAGTAGCGATGCTGGAGACAACCGGCGCTTAACCCCTACAATGGCTAACAATAGGGAGAATGGCGAGGAGAACAATGATTTCTGTCGTGAATGCAACGGAAGCGGTCAGCTTTTATGCTGCGACGGATGTGTGAACTCTTTCCACTTCTCCTGTCTCAATCCACCCCTGGACCCCGCAAACCCGCCAGAAGGGGATTGGTTCTGTCCGAGATGCTCCATCCTGAAACCCATGGGTACATTGCTTGTCGCTGTGGATAAGGTTCCGCATAAAGACTTCGCTCTACCCTCTCGTTTGCGTGGCTATTTTGCTGGGGTGCAAACGGGCGATAAAGGGCAATACGATGAGGTCTTACCCTTTCCCAGAATCAATCCTCGGAGCGGGAGGAATCGCTCTGGTCGGTATGATGATCCATTCCTGTTGAGAACAGTGGATGCGAAGGGCAAACTCATTCTTTGCCATGGCTGTGGCCGTACCACCAACGGTCGTCGGCCCATTATTCAATGCGATTTCTGTCCTCTCGCCTTCCATATGGACTGTATAGATCCTCCTCTAGCTATACCCCCCGCCCAAAAACCGGGGAGTGATCGTACATATCATAGCTGGATGTGCCCCGACCACAGTTGGCATGACAAGTTCTTCATTGTTCAAGACGAGGAGGGATACGATTTGGTGAAACGTATTCGCCGTCCGAAACACCCTCGTTTGATAGACGTTGAAATACTTCCGGATGAAGAAGAAGACGAAAAGATAGAGGAGCAGGAGGAAGAGGGTATCATGTATCGTGTCTCGGAGAAAGGGATTAAGCTCGATTTTATCCAACGAGTTAAACGGTTAGTATATTCTCGGGTAATACGTCTAACTTCACTTTATCTAATGATACTTGCAGAGAAAACGAAGAACTTGCGATGAAGAAAGCTGTCGCTGACAAATACTTTGAGTATGTTCGCCAACGCCATGACGAACTTACGTCCAAGGCCCACATGTTCTATGCAACTCAGAACCCAGAAGCGATAGGAGAGGACACAACTACAGCGATTCTCAACTCCCGTACTGCCGCTGAGCGAGAGGCCGCGGCAAATTTGATCACCTTTGCCCAAGGCAACACTGCCGAAGTCGAGGACAGCAAGATCAGCCTCCTCATCGATCAGTTGAAAGCAAACGTACCGCCAGACTTTATGCCCTCGGCCGAGAGTGAGATTGCATCACTTCGATCTTTGCAACGATTGATTGAACTACGCATAACAAATCTAAGGACTCAGTCTACTCCAGCTGAATCTTCGGCCGCCAATTCTCCAGACGTCGAGCTTATGGACGCTCAACCAACCAACCCATCTGCCAGCACATAACCAAAGGTGCCTATTGGTGATATCCGAGCTTTGTGCCTCCTGGGTTATATGAATATCGCTCCTCATCCTACTCCGTCTCCGAGCGCTTGTGGCTATTCGTCCCCCCTTAATACATGGGCAGTGAATTGGACAAACTTCTCTGTTGGCGTAAGGAAACCGTTTAATGTTGTGACGATCTTGTTGTTTCGGCAGACTTCCAATATCCCATACTTCTCATTTTATAGTTCCTAGTGGTGGTTGGTTTGAGGCATACTAGTACGCCGCAGACAACCCAGGTGGATACATATCCTTTTTGTACGATACTTTTAGATTTCTCTATCTCGCATTATTTGGCAAGGCATGGAGGGTGGGATTTTTAGCATTCTCATTGGTGTGTTTTTCTGTTTGTTTCCTCTGTAGAGTTTTTATGTCGCAGAATCTTTTCAGACTGGTCAATGATAGTGATCTGCAGTCCGCAATCTTACAAGCCCGAAAAAACACAATTTCCAGGATAAAACAGATAGGAATAAATCTAGATATACAACGGCCCAAAAAACTATAACAAAACACAACAAGACTACATCGCGACTTCCAAACAAAAGTCTTCCTTCAAAGCATATACACGCCGAAATAGAGGTGAGGAGCAGTACAAAGCCGATGCAAAGTTCGCGTTACTACATGACTTTCGTGGATTTGGGATTCCGTGTCCATGTCCGTGGAGTTGAGGCATGGAATTGAGGATGGTGAAACGAATATTGCGTATCATGTGTTGGGTAATTTCCAACACTAGTCTTGTGGGTTGTTGTTTTCAGTTTAGAGGAATTTTTTGGGCATGTTTGCACGGCGGCGCTTGTAGACGATGTAAGAGACTGCCAAGAAGACCTGGAAGGCGATGATGAGGAAGATGAAGAAACCCATGCGTGGAGTAGAGGCGGTGATTGCTATTCATAACGTTAGTATCTGGTTTATGAACGGATACCTAGGACGGATAGACATACCGCTGAGGACAGAGCCTTGGAGGTGCTCAGTCAAGGTCTGGTGAGAAGAGCGGAGGGTATCCTGGAGCTGGTTGAAGCGGCTGTGGTAGTCCTTGCCTTCCAGATCGCGCTGAATGGTTTGCAGCATCTGCTCAATCTTCTGCAGGCGAGCGTCGAGGCCGGCGACTTGCTCCTTAGTTGCGAGTTTCTGCTGGAGATCGAGGTGGCGGTTCTCATTCTGCTTGCCTTGGTTGCCGATCTCGCGGATGACGTTGCCGGTGGCCTTGTTAACGAGTTCGATGCGAGCAGCGAGGTCAACGAACTGGTCGGTCCGGGGTTGTTGCTGCGTTTGGGCTTGGGCGGCCACTGGCTGTTGCTGTTGCTGCTGCTGCTGCTGCTGCTGCTGCTCTTGCTGCTCTTGCTGCTCTTGCTGCTGGTTGTTTTGCTGCTGGACTGGTGGGGCTGCGCCGGACTGAGCAGTCTGCAGGACAAACTTGAAGACCTCGAAAGAGTCGGGGTTCTCTGGTGTCGCGGCCGTTACACCGAAGGTGTTGCCAGCAGGAAGAGAAACCTTGTCCGTTGCGAAGCATAAATTGTCATCGACGGTAACTTCCAAGTTGGCATTTGTATGCTTGATACGAACAATGGAAGCCCGTCCCAGGTTGCGATAAGAGTAGTCGCAGTGTCCAAACGCAAGGCTGTCTACACTTCTATGGCTCTTGTAGTCTGTTGTGCCATCGTTGAGGAACCCTCTAATGCTACCGCGCTAGTATGATGTCAGTAATAATAATCAAGCCAGAATCATGAGGCTCACTCTTCCGCCGTGCATATCAACGACGAGCGCGAATCCATCCCATTGGCCAACAGTGTAAATGCTAGAAGTGCCAATCTTGGTCTGACCATCTTTAGCATACCAGAGCTGGAGGTTGCCCCCTCCTCTCTCAACTCCAGATGCTCGGAACTGGAATTCAGCTGACCATTCAGACTGGGAAACCCTATGTTCATTGTTAGCGATTCCAAAGCATATAACCGTGGACCAATTCTAACTCACGGGGCCTGGGACCAGGCAAACCCTCTTGTGTTGCCAGGGTAAGGGGGAGTAAGAATTAGCTTGTTGGAGAGCTAGTGAAGTCAGAAACGCTTTTCGCCATTTGTTAAATCAGTTGAACAACGAAGACATACAACTTGGGGAGCATGTCCTTCTCCTCCAATTGACCATCCCGGGATGGTGTCCCTGGTGGGTGATAGCCTAGAAAAGATGTCAGGATGATGGTACGCAATGCATGGTCAATGAAGTGGTTCATTACGTTTGGCCATGACCGAAGCTAGAGCCTTCAATCACAGTTTGTGCCGCAGCGAGAGCAGCGAACAGTGGTAAAGAAGCCGAAAACTTCATAGTGTCTATACAATCAATCAAGTATCACTACTTGTTAGGGAAGTGCCCTGTTGATCTATGGGAATGGTGACAAAAGCGTGTTCAATAATTCAAAGAAAAAGACCAAAAGAACAGAAGCAAAACGGATTGACCACTGGGTATCAAAAGCGTCACTGATCAGGCGTAGCTCTTCGATTCAATAGCGCGGAGACAACACGAGTAGTGGTCCACCCAAGCACAATGGCGATCACACAGTAGCGGATCTCTCTGACAATTGAGACGGTCGCCGGTGAAAAGTCGACCAAATGTTGAATGTTGAGATTGGAGAGAACGACAGAATGACGGACTCCTACGTCCGAAGCTAATTCCATGAAAGCTGCTGCTACTTGACCACTAAATCGATCGGTATGATATGCCGAAGGGACACACTGGCCTTTGTCGGTGGGCATCCGCGTGTCACGTGAACAGCTCCCCCCAGATTATCGAGAGGATCCTCCGTTCTATGGGGATTTCTCTTCTGGCAGGAACATTAATGCTCCACGTTCGTTATCTCCCGTGTCTTTGACAGCGCACCATGCGCAACAGCTCCAATGGCTGACCTATACCCTTCTCTGGCGCAATGCGCCATTGTCGCTACAGCCTTCAAGGTTCTCCTTTTCCCCGCCTAGTATGTTGGTCCAATTGAAACCCAAAGAAGCATGTATATGTCTGCCAATCTTTACCTCGCGCTGACTCCCGGCTTTTACTTGTAGCAAATCGACTGACTTCGAGGTTCACCGGAACTGGCTCGCGATCACACATTCATTACCTGTCAAGGAGTGGTACTACGAGGTATGCTGCGAACTCCGCATACTCTCCGTTTTCCTCTATACTGAAACGGATCCCCGGTTAGAAAACATCAGAATGGACACTCGACTATCCCCCTTTTTTCGCGGCATTCGAGTGGCTATTGTCTCAGGCGGCGCAGTATGCAGATCCTGCAATGTTGATTGTCAAGAATCTCAATTATGATTCCTGGCAGACAATTTACTTTCAGCGAGCAACTGTTATCCTTAGTGAACTTGTTCTCGTCTTCGCATTGAACTGGTACAGCTTCTGTTTCGCAGTCTCCTAAGAAGGTGGCTACCAAGACTAACATGGTAATCTAGCTTCATCAAGTCTGCGCCTCCATCTAATAAGCAACTTGCGCATATCACCAGCCTCTCAATTCTGTTGTCGCCCGGCCTGCTAATCATCGATCACATCCATTTCCAGTATAACGGCTTCATGTACGGGGTTCTGATCCTGTCCATCGTACTTGCACGAAAACAGTCGACGCTCCTCTACAGCGGCATCACTTTTGCCATTTTGCTCTGCATGAAACACATTCATCTCTATCTGTCGTTGGCTTACTTTGTCTACCTGCTGAGAAGTTACTGCCTTGACCCTAAGTCGGTCTTTCGACCCAGATTTGCAAATATTTTCAAGCTTGGTCTGGGTGTCATCAGTGTGTTTGCCGTAGCATTTGGTCCATTCGTCTATTGGAATCAGTTGCTCCAATTGAAAGATCGGCTCTTCCCGTTCTCGAGGGGTCTGTGCCATGCCTACTGGGCGCCCAACATTTGGGCAATGTATTCCTTTGCAGACCGTGCCCTCATTTTACGTATGTACTAGTGCCCCGAGCTTTTGTGTGGCATGGCTAATTTTGATAGTTGCCCCACGTCTGGGCCTTTCTATTAACCAGGAGGCCCTAACGAGTGTTACACGGGGTCTGGTCGGAGACACCTCGTTTGCCGTCCTTCCAGAGGTAGCCAAGGAACACACTTTTGCGCTTACCTTTCTGTTTCAGCTGGTACGTGATTTCAATATTCTACATAACTCACCGATGCTTGTACTCATGGAGATGTAGCTTCCGTTGATCAAGTTGTGGCGTAGCCCTGGCGACTGGGACGTATTTGTTGGTGCCATTACGCTTTGTGGATATGCTTCCTTCCTATTCGGCTGGCATGTTCATGAAAAAGCCGTCCTCCTGATCATCATACCTTTCAGTCTCATAGCCCTTAGAGACAGGCGGTACTTCAGCGCATTTAGGTCTCTTGCGATAGCTGGACATGTCTCCCTATTCCCTTTGCTATTTACTGCGGCCGAGTTTCCTATCAAGACCGTATACACCGTCTTTTGGCTGGTCTTGTTCCTGTTTGTATTTGAGCAGGTAGCACCTGTGCCCGAACGACCACGGATTTTCCCGATTGTTGACCGCTTCTCCTTGCTATACCTCGCAGTGGCCATTCCGTTGATTATCTACTGCTCACTTCTACACCAGCTGATTTTTGGTCTGGAACGGTACGAGTTCTTGCCGTTGATGTTCATGAGCAGCTATTCCGCCTTGGGGGTAGTAGGCAGTTGGATAGGATTCATGGTTGTGTACTTTACCGCATAATACAAGAACTTATAGAGTCTTAATATGAGATACCTTCTTGATAATCTTGCGATAGTAGGTATAGTTCGTAAAGGATAGTACTATTGCGTGTTGTGGTTGTGTTACACATGAGTCTCAGGAAATGAGAGTCTCAAATGCCAACAATGATGTAATTAACGGCTCTCGGAACTATCGAATGTTTGATCTGTTTGACTGAATCCACGTGCTTCGGATGTGGACCCACTGGATCATCCAAATTTGCAAAGTTTATCAGCCTTCAGGCCCAAACAGGTTAGGCTCAACCTTTAAAGATGACCGATCCCATGGATGTGACACTGCAGGAAGTTACAGCAATCTTAACATCAAATACAATGGCCTAGCGAACATAAACTAATGGTGTTATTAAGCTAATTAGTCCATTAACTGGTACTAAATACCTATCTATGTATTCTTATGGTTACGTTATCAGTCAGGAACTCTAGCGCTATCAGTCTAAATGGTTATTTGCATTCGTCATGTTCCGACGTCGAAGTATATTTTCCGGTATCCGTCAAGTGATGGATCACAGCCACTTTGCATTCTCTCTCCATTTTTTCTCTTCCTTTTGCTCTCTTTCCCCAACCAACAAGTGAGTAAGTGTCTTTTAATTGATGGAAATCAGATTCTAGTGATTCTACTCGTAGTCGCAGCCGCCTTTCTTTGTTTCTATGACAAATGCTCCCATTGTTCTTTACACTTGCCTGACTTATTATTTCGATGCTGAAATATCAATATAAGCTAATGTTGGATTCAATAAACATACAACCTATCTAAACAATTTCTGCGAGTACTAAACACTCCCTTGGTGAGTATCCCATGACATGTCATTTGTATATCGCTTGTATATATAATGATACCTGGGTGAAACTGTAGCGTAGTCACTGGTACTTCTAACCACGTAATTCTGCTCAGATGCTACAATCGCCTGAGTTTTCTAAGCTATACTTTAAATATTGACTCCACAGATGTAGCATAAGTAGATAGAAGATCTCCTTCAGGTTGACCATAGCATCGTCCATTCCTAACCATATAACCGGGAAAATGTTCTTCATAGTGTAAAGCGTGAAAACTGCAGAGGCAATACTGTCTCACTAGTACACAAAGAAAGTCAGAACCACCATTTTATATTAGATTCTTGTCTGTTATGAACTAGAAGGGCGTAGAATTCTGGGGATCTCTCGCATTCGTGCAAGCATCGGGGGTAGCTTTGCATGAGGCGAAACATATTTCGAATTTTATTATTGGGAGATAGCGAGACCAACGACGTCATCGAACGATATATAAAGATACATATAGCAAACATAAAGCGTTTATTATGTACTATACATGGAACGTCAGCTTTGATGGCGATATAGCTTGAAAGTTTGATACTTTAGCAAGAGCTGCTACTTGGCAATGATGTATGGGAAAATTGAAATAAAGGTAGTCTTTTCAAACAAGACCGAGGAGAAGCGATGAGTAGTTGTCTACCTTGCGTGCACAGATGATCCTTGAGCTATAGAAGTGTAATTGTTGAGGTCGTGGCGGGGAGGGCTGTATAAATGACCAGCCGAGTATCCAATGTTGGATATCCCAGAAACCTTTCCTTGCTTCCAGTAGCATTTAAATATCCGAGTTAGTAAAACATGAATTACCACAAAAGATGGATTTGCGCGAAGCAGTGGTGTATATTTCACCAGGAAACTCTTGATTGTGGACGTATAGTATATGTGGTGGCTATCCATCATTAACCCTAGTAGTCCAACTACTCCCCGTGGAAATGGTCCAACGTCTCATGCTGATATCAAGGGCCTACGGAGAAATAGGAAGATTATAACGTATAAGTAGAATAGCATAAAAATCTACAGAAAATAACGAGCCGAACAAGTGCAAATACTAGTATAATTGGGGGGATGCGAGGTGGTAGAGAGGGTCAAGAAGCGATGGGGGGAGAGTCAGTGCTTGCACCCTCCCACACTCCTTCAGCGTTACTCCCTATCGGGTATAGCCGTCCTTTGTCCGCCCGACATCTTGTTCGGCCAGTTCTCCTCCTCTCGTCCAATCATCGTCCGCCGTGCCTCGGCGGCCCTCCCACCACTTGCCGCAATGATCCTCATGGCCCGGTGGTTCTGCCGTTGCGGCGACCGCTTCTCCTTTCTCTTTCTCTGGAGATTCTTCATTTTCTTCTTCTTCTTTCATACTATCTCGTCCTCGTCCTTCCTCACGCGACCTCCCACACGACACCTGGTTTTTGGATATCAACCAGCATTGCGGATCCACATTGCTGCCGAGCTCTCTTGCAGCTACACGATTTTCTGGATTTTTGTTCTCGTGTCGGGGCTACCATACTCCCGCGCACCCGTGTGCAGCGCGATTGGAGACGCGTTCGTTCAGTAAGTTCTCTTCACACGACCTATCTCGTCTGGTATTTGGCGATTTTGCTTTGGGTGGATCTACGAATATACCTCTACAGCTCCGCCACAGCTCCGGAGCTTCTCCGCGCAATACGTTCGCGCCTGCGTCCTTGTCCCCAACACTGCCAATTCCATTTGCAGCATTGGCCACACTCCATTTGCCTCAACTCTTTGTTCTGCCATGCGCCCTTGGTTTGCGCTGTTGTCTACCGAACTAACAGTCTCTTCCGATTATGCAGATCGTCCATGTTCAACGACATCACCAATAATCTATGCTAAATTGGCGCATTTCTTCCATTCCCTAGAGGACCATGGTACGTTGCAAGCTTTCACGGCTACGTGTTGCCCGCCGAATTTGCTAGAAGAAGACAAATATAGCGAACGAGGCCTGCTTACAATATTTTAGGTGCTGTTCAAGCGGAAGCCCGTCCAATACCTTCCCCGACCCGTTATTGAAGATGACAGTTCCGAGGCATGTGCATTCAACAAGGGCAATGGAGACACATATGCTTACAACGGTTATATAGGTCTGGGTCATCCCGGAGACCAACGAAGTCTTTACTCAGTATGAGCCGTATCTTCAGCGAATGGACTTCTACAAACAGAGAAGATTTATCTGCGAGATTACAGGCCATTCAGGCTTGACATTCTTCGAAGCGCTTAGGTCGGAAGTACGTCTCTGTGCTTGTTCTACTGCTAAGGTGCCAATACTGAGTCTTATTACTAGCTGGAGGAATCGCGGGAAGTTAATAACACATTCCCTGACGCTTTGAAGGAGCCCATCTTGCGAAGGATTCAATTCTCCACTGTATCGCGGGTCGACAACCTTGGTGCGTATGGCAAGTTCTGTGTTCCTTAAGTTTCTGAAAACTAACAGCTGGATGTACAGTGGATGAGATTTATGAAGTGAGTTAGACGATCGTAGATGAGTTGGCTCATGATCTAACTTGATACTCAACAAATACAGGAGTATAAGCAGGACTTTTACCCTGGCGAACCGGTATTGATATTGCTGGATGATAACACACGTTTACATGGTATGATCAGAGACAAAGCCAATTTCGCAGAACAACTGCATCCGGACGGCACCGTTAAAGCACCAGCGTACGCGACATATCTCGTAAAAGTGCTAGATCGTCCGAATGAGGAAGCTCTATTGGACCAAGAGCACATTACTCGAGATCGGAAGACTTTCACGAAACAGATGTTGCGTGCTTTTATCAAGAACAATGTAACGCGGGAGTCATGGAACGGCGCTCCCTGGTTAGTGAAACCATCAATTGCGGAAGAATACAGAATTCCCACGGAGGTACCGAAACACCTGCAATACGGAGCTAAGGTCGCAGAAAAGAAGGCGATGAAGAAGGCTGACCAAGAGGGTTTCTTCGGGTTTTTCGCATCACAGCAACTACCTGAATTAAAACCTGCCGTGAAGGGCCAAAAGTCCAAACTTTCCCAACAGGATTTGGCGCGGTCCAAGGAGGCGCAGTTCCTTGAATATCAAAGGTCTCTCAATGGCAACCCGACTTTTGTTGTCAGCAACAAAACCTCGGGAGCCGCTCGTTCGTCCAAATCTCAGGATACCGAAAAGAAATCGCAGACTGCTACTGCAGTGGTCGTCAAGACTGAAACCCCTAGACCACCATCCCCTCCTCCGATCAAATATCCTATCGAGGATCTAGATATCGCACCGGACCGCGAAAAGAAAAAGCAAAGGCCAGCTCTGAAGTTCTTGAAAGTCGACGAGACAGACGGTCCTGATGATGAAGACTTGCTGCATGACGACATCGACATGAAGTCAGTTGGATTGCTTCTTGAGACGTGGAATACTCTCAACGTGTACTGTGAAGTTTTTCAGTTGGACTCGTTTACCTTCGACGATTTTCTCCAGGCCATGCGCTTTTCATCTGAGGAAGTAGACTGCGAACTGCTCGTTGAGGTACATTGTGCTGTTTTGAAGAAGCTGGTAAATTCCGAGAAGGATGAAAATGGTGCTGTGCAGATATCGCTCCCCGACCTTCCAGCAGATGACTCCGAATCCGACGAAGAGGATCAAGAAGAGGAAGTCGAAGAAACTCCCGAGCCCGAACCGGTGGTGACTAGAATGACTACTCGGAGTAGCCTGGCCAAGGCAGAAGCGGAAAACCTGAAGGCACAGGCAAACCGCAGCCGCTCTAATTCAGTGGAGGTCAAAATTCATCGGGCTGCCGAGATGTTTGGAGATTATGGTTGGATAGATCGTCTCCGGAAGCGAGACTTCCGCAACGGTGGTTGGGAGTTGGTCATGGTAGGGCTACTGCACCAACTATCCGCTCGCCCACGGATGGAGAAGGTCTGTAATGATATACTCAAGCATTTAGCTCCTCTTGATGCGGAGCCGACCCAAGATACTGTCCAGCGCCAGTATGCTACCCTCGATATTAACCTGCGCGTTGAAGCCCTTCAAATCATATGCATGCTCAGCCTGGAGACCAAAGCCATTCGAAATTATCTAGAGGAATGTAGTAACCAAATGACCGAGTTCCGCAAAGAGAAGATCGAATATCAGAAGGCTCGTAAAGCAGGGTAAGTAGATCGATGTACATTCCAACAGTGTGTTTGGTTGACATATTATTCCAGGCTCGAAGAACTTCGACGGTTACACCAAGAACGGAAAGCACTCCAGCCTGAGCCAGAAAAGTCCCCCTCTCCAGCGCCAGAAATGGAAGCACTGGAAGACTCCAAGATGACCGGAGTTGACGGAGAGTCTGATCAAGTCGCGGATTCCGAAGAGGAAGAGGAAGTTCCCCAACGGTCGCTGCGCGGAGGATTGGATAGGGTTCTTGAGAGGAAACGGAAGCACGAAGAAGAGCAGAAACGAAAGGAACAGTTGGCGAAACAGCCGAAGGGCACGAAGCAGTATCAGAGGGTGCTGAAAAAGATCGATGACCAAAAAGCGAACATCGAAAAGCTCGAAGAGAAGATCGACGTGGTGGACAACGATTTAAGAGAAGCCGATTGCCCACGTACCAGATGTCTTGGAAAGGACAGGTTTTGTAACCGATATTGGTGGTTCGAGCGAAACGCAATGCCATACGGGGGGATGCCGAACAGTTCAACGGCAGAGGCACAATTTGCCAATGGCCGCTTATGGGTTCAAGGCCCTGACGAAATGGAGCGTGTAGGGTTCATTGACGTGCCTGAAGATCAGAAGAAGCAATACCAGAAAGAATTCCATATGACTCCAGCGGATCGCAAGAAGGCCGAAGAAGGACCGACCAGACTCTCGAACGCGGATGAATGGGGCTACTATGATGACCCTGATGCTTTGGACAAACTAATCGATTGGCTTGACTCACGGGGCAATCGAGAGTTGAGATTACGCAAAGAGCTGTTGCTTCAGCGTGACAACATTGTCAAGTACATGAAGTTCCGTACGGAATATCTTGCGCAGACGGCCGAAAGGGCTGAGTCGGAGGAGATACCCACGAAGCGGATGACGACCAGAAACAAGACCTACGTGGACGACCACAAGCACCGTTGCCTGAGCTGGCATAACACGACGGCTATGTCTGAGAACGGACATCTTCATATAGATGCTTCGCGACCAACCAAGCGAGCCAAGAGGGCCACTGACGACCCCAAGGAGATCAAGGCAGTTAATCGCCAGGGCAAACCCTTGACAAGGCAAGGCTCACGTTACCACTTCTAGAACTTCCGTTTTTGACTCGGTCGGCGTTTTTATGGGACCTTTTATGGGGTTTAAGGATACATTTGGGGGAGCGGCAAGCAAATAAAAAGGTCTTTTCACTGGTATACACGAGCAACGAGACCATGAAAGTTTGGATCGCAACACATATCTTTTATGTACAAAGTGAGGATATATTGCATCGGGGAGCTGAGGAAAGTTTAGTTGGTAGACGTTTGTATATAGATCAACTCTCTAGTAGCTTTTCAGCTGACGGGAGGGAAAACTTGTTGCACTGCAGATGAAGCATCAGGACATAGAGACATAATAGAGCACCATCAATGAGAACATAACTGGTTTTCCAAGCACCATTTGGATATTTTACCTGTGTACTTACTACTTACTACGACTGGATCTTCGTCAAGTTGACAAATCCGTGGTCAGCCGTTGGCCACCCGACAGTCATGTGACAGCAAACATCCGCCACTCGGTTACCGTCGCGTATTAAGACCGTACGCAGGCCCTATTTAAAGGGAGGCGGGTCGTATCGGCACGTCAGCGGCGTAACGTCACTTCCGCCGAGTTTCCGCTTTCCACCCGGAGGAGGAAGAATGCGATCAGGTCGTTTTTTCTAATTGATAATTGTTCTGTGTGTCGTTCATAGAGGATACTGCAATTTACCTGTTATTTGCTGTCTGTCATTCGGAAGGTTATCTTCTTTCTCCGTTGGGGATATCCATCTTATCTCCGGCTTGAAATTCTTTTGTGAGATATCCATGGCATTGATTACTTTCCGGTAGCCCGTGACCTTGACGTCGGATTCTCCTCACCACCATCCAACCGGGCTTCCTGCCTGGATGTACTTGTACTCATGTCTGCTGTCGCACCGGAACATGTACATGATTCATCACCAATCAGCCCCAGAAACCCTCAGCCTTATCGCGTAATATCGGACGCCGTCCCCCACTCGCATCTTCAGATGGAACAGGTCGCAGATTCAAGACCAGCACGAGGGCCCACGACTGGTGATATAAGTAGGAACACGGCGGTAGCCACGACACAAACGACCGCCGTCGATGATGCTTCGTCACCGGGTTATAAAAATAATGGCCTTGGAGGCCCGCAACAGATGAACAAGCGGAGCTTGGACTATGTATTAAGGAGTGGCCTTGCGGGGGGTGTGGCGGGGTGTGCGGTACGTTACAACGTTTAAGCTTATCGTGCTAGTTGAAGTGTCGTGAGTATGTCGAATGCTAACTGTTGTTCTTATAGGCAAAAACGGTAGTTGCGCCGCTTGACCGTGTCAAAATCCTTTTCCAGGCGTCGAACCCGCAGTTCGCCAAGTATACAGGCAGCTGGTCTGGCCTGTTATTCGCGGTTCGGGACATCAATCGTCACGAAGGGAGGAGAGGCCTGTTTAAAGGTCATTCTGCGACCCTTCTCCGCATTTTCCCTTATGCCGCCATCAAGTTTCTCGCATATGAACAGATCCGAGCGGTGATAATCCCGTCTCGGGACAAGGAAACACCATTCCGCCGCTTGATTTCTGGGAGTTTGGCGGGGATCACATCAGTTTTTTTTACGTATCCGTTGGAGCTAATTCGAGTACGATTGGCGTTCGAGACTAAGCGATCTTCTCGCTCTTCCTTCACGGATATTTTCCGACAGATCTACCGCGAGCGGGTTTCGCCGCCTTCCGTACCAAGCGGACTGTCGTCCAGCCCCTCGGCCTCAGCTGCAGTCACTGCCACGGCCGAAGTCTCTTCTGCCGTGAATAAAGTAGTTCCTAGCTCTGGACTGGCGAACTTTTATCGTGGATTTACGCCTACCCTCCTGGGAATGCTTCCCTATGCGGGAGTGTCTTTCCTTACGCATGACACCGTTGGTGACTGGCTTCGGTCACCGGGACTCTCGCAATACACAACTATTCCAGGATCTGAATCGCAGTCCAAGAAAGGTTCACATCGCGCTCAACTAACCGCGGCGGCGGAACTTTTCTCTGGGGCCCTTGCCGGTCTTGTCTCTCAGACGTCATCCTACCCGCTGGAGGTCGTCCGGCGGCGAATGCAAGTAGGAGGAGTAGTGGGCGATGGTCATCGACTAGGAATCGCCGAGACGGCCCGGACGATCTGGCTCGAGAGAGGCTTCCGGGGGTTCTGGGTTGGCCTGAGCATTGGATACCTCAAGATCATTCCCATGACAGCCGTGAGCTTTTTCGTGTACGAGCGGATGAAATGGTCCCTGGGGATTTGAGAATGCTGAAGCGACTGACTGTGTCTCTTTATTTCGCTTCGACCTTTCCATTTGGGCAAGTCTCGAGACATCTTGCCAGGCGGACTCCAGTTTTCTACTGTTTTCCTTACATATTTTTTTCCCTTCCCATTTTACCTAGATTCAGAGGTATTGGCGTCGTTTGGTTGTCACGTTTGACATTGTTCATACCCATTCTTTGCATAGTGAGGCAAGAGCTGCCTCTCGTGGTACTGTACATAGGGCACATAGTTGGAATTTTGTGCATGAACAGGAGTGTTTATAGATGAAGAATATACCTATTGAAAAGAGTTTTAAAAGAAGTAAATCACCATCAGGACTAAGCAAATTAATCTTCACTCAGTATACTACCTCCACCTAATACTATACCTTAAAGTATGTACCCAAAGTCCCCCTCTGATTGGCCAGCCACCTGCACGAAAGCACAGACCAACAGCGGAACAAAAAAAGCTGTCGGCCTTTCCAGAACAATCATTTTAAGCCCAGTCGATCTGAAAATTGCATACATCCTCGAAACCCCAAAAAGGAGAAAAGAAACACAACAACCCCTCCAACGAATACCCCTCACTACTATTGACAAACAAAAAGGGAAAACATGACAACCCGCAAGAGAAACGAATTCCTCGACCTCGCCCCAAGCGACGACGAAGACAACGACCGCGGCTACGACTCCGAAGCAGCAGAAGAGAGTAAAGCCCGAATCTCCAAGCGCAGACGAACCCAAACCCAAGACGACGAATCCGACCAAAGCGACAACGACTCCGACGAAGACCTAAAACTAAGCAAGAGCAAACGCAAAGCCAAAAAACCCCAGCAGCAAAGCGAAGATGACAATATCAGCGACGATAACGACGACGAACAACAAGAAACCTCCGGCGCCCAATATCTAGACGTCACAGAACAAGAAACCAAGACTAGCAAGCGGAAACCGCTAGACAAAGGCAAGCCGCCGAAGAAGAACAAGACCGGGGTTGTGTATCTCTCGTCTTTACCGCCTTATTTGAAACCGTTTGCGTTGAAGAGTATGCTTGAGGCGAGGTCGTTCGGGCCGATTACGAAGGTGTTTTTGTCGCCTGCTGTGAAGCCGGCTTCTGCGCCGCGGAGGAGGTCGAATAAGCGGAAGACGTATACGGATGGATGGGTTGAGTTTGCGTCAAAGAAGACGGCTAAGCTTTGCGCGGAGACGTTGAATGCATCGATTGTTGGGGGGAGGAAGGGGGGTTGGTACCATGATGATGTGTGGAATATGAAGTATTTGAAGGGATTCAAATGGGGAGATCTGATGGAACAAGTGCAGAGGGAGAGACAGGAGAGGGAGGCTAAGCAGCGTATTGAAGATTCTCGGGCTAGGAAAGAGGATAAGGTCTTCCTTCAGGGTGTTGAGACGGGTAAGGTTCTTGATGGAATGCAGAGGAAGAATGAAGAAAAGAAGAAAAGGAAGATGGAGGCTGGTGATGCAGGAGGGCAGCAGACGAAGGAGCTCAAGGTTAGGAGAACATTCAAGCAGAATGAGGTTAAGAAGGGCCGCCATACAATCAAGGACGGTGCAGCTTCTTTGGAGGATGATACAAAGAGGGTGCTGGGGAAGATTTTCTAGTCGATTCGTGTACAAGTTTTAAAGGATATCCTTATCAGCGAAACAAGCTTTGTTGATTTCAATATTCTAGCAGATCTGCTTTTGCTATGTACTCGGACCTAACTTTTATACCGCCAAATCAATGTCGCCAATGAACGCCGGACCCTTGGTGTGAAATCATGATTGTAGTTCGACAGAACTTATTCGTCATCGTTCATGTTCAGCTCATCAAAGTCATCAAGCAACTCGTCCATGTTGATCTTCGGCACGCCCTCATCATCATCATCGTCTTCGTCCATCTCCATACCACCAGCATTCTGGTTCTTCCTGGCCTTGTATAGCTCGATAGTGCCGCGCAGCTCCTGGTCTTCCTCAACGTCGCGAAGGAACATTTCGAAATCGGCTTCGAGACGCTCACGTTCCTGTTCCTGTTTGCGGCTTCCGCCGGTAGAGGCTTGGAGTGCTTCCTCCTCGTGCTCACGAGCCATACGCTTGACTCGCCAGTTGCGGGACTTGTTCTTCTTGCGAGTATAGTGCTTCTTGACAAGAACAACATCAGGAATCGTAGAGCTGTATTGGTTACTGGCCTCAATAGCATCATAGTTGGGGTCGTTGAACATCGAGCCAGTCAGATGGTAGCCTAGAACAGAGTCTCCAACATGGAGAATCCCGCCTAGATGAGTACGGGTGAAGTAGGTCTGGTCATTTGAGCCCAAGTCCGACGCACGAGCAACAGTTGCTTCGGCAAGGTGGAATCGCCCGTTTGATCTGCCTACCGGCTCAATATCCATCACGATGAACTCAACCAACTCAGTGACATCCGCGAGATTCTTGAACGGCGATCTCCAGTAGGTCGCGCCAGGAACCTCAGCAGTCTGTAGTGTGTTGGGATCCAAGAGTTGAATTGTAGTTCCGATCCGGTAGCATAGTGTCAGTGGCGAGATATTACCTATCGACCGGGCTAATTTGATAGGGATAGCGACGAGGTCATCCTTGCAAATAGGGACTATTTCGACCGAGTAGGAGAACTTGTAGGACTTCGTCGATGTATGAATGTCCATAGAGATAAGCTCTGATGCCTTCTTCACCTTGACAGGCACAACCGAAGAAAGGAATTCAACCATCTTCTCTGCATGGCTTCTCTGGCTGAAGTAGAAGTCCAATCCGTCCTTTGCTTCCTTGATGTTATTGGTTTCCTGATGCGCGCGGTGACGAAGAATAAGTTGTTCTAGATAAAGGAATGTTCGCTTATGCGGAACCTTTTGTCGTACTTGCTGCCAAGTGAGTTAGCACAGCTATTACCCTCGGGAAATTGCCAAACTGGTAACTTACAACTGATGCGACCCACGTATGTGGGGAAAACGAACGAAGACAATCTGAACATTGCTGGTAATGAACGACATACTCGACAACAAATGCCTGTTGCAGAATTGTCCCTGCGGCCACCTCCTGTTGAATGGTGATCTTGACTTTGATACGTCTTGAGTGAGGTTCAGTCCAGATGAAACTGGCGTCGATGATCCGGACCTTCGTCAGGCCGCGAAGCTTGCGCAGACATAGTGCCAACAATTCTTTTGACTCGAGCGCTGCACTGACCCAGCTGTTGGGGGGTAGAAGCCACCGCTGCGCAGGGTTAGTGACACCCTAATGACCACTTCTGAGATGAACCCACCTCACAATCCCTGCAAGTATGGACAACCGCCTCTCTTTGGATACCTTCAGAAATATCGACAGTCGACCTAACACAGTCTTGACAAAGCGCACCGGCCGCTGTTGTTCCATCGATCGGGGCACCGCAGTTGCAACAGAGAATACTAGTATATATGTGTTAGCCATAGCGGGGTAAGATAAGAAGAAAGGAGGTCGACATACGTCGCAGCTACATGGTCCTGCGCAGCGATAGGGACCGGCGCATCCAGATCCATCGACATATTTGCAAATTCCTGCCGCAGACTGATATGAAACCGAGACAAAAAGAGGTAGGTTGAAGTGAAACTAAGGGTTACTTGATTTGTAACTTTTTTTTTTTGCCGCGGGGGAAAGATTTCCGTTTGTTTTGTTTGATTGCTTAATAATGAATGTGTTTGTCATGTTTGCTCTGAGCTTGAGCAGATGTCATCGTTTTTTCTGATACCCTTCCCATCCAGCAACATTTTCACATCTGTAATATACTCGCATGATGCATCGGACATTGTTGAGGGGCCCCTGGTGTCGCCAGGAGGCCATATTGCCGCTTCGGACCATAAATTCTGCCTCCAAACTTCGTCGGCCTTTCCCTGTACCCTCACCCTACAAGCACAATCCACGAGCCTTTGCTTCAGTATCCTACCTTGCATCAGAGCAGCCGTCGCATCCCACGCCCACAGAAGGAAGAGAGATTTCTTCAGACAATGAACCGTCCGGATCGACTAGTCATATTCCATGGTATCTGCAAGAAGACATGCCAGTCTCCGACTCGCAGATATCGTCCCGAGATCAAATTCCAGACTTACCAGAGGACCCACCTGCGATTCTTTCCCCATTCCTAGATTATGTTTTCAAAGACCTTGGATTAGATGAACTTAAGCTGATTGACTTACGGGATCTGGAAACACCTCCTGCTCTTGGCGCAAATGTCATTATGATCATCGGAACGGCCAGAAGTGTGAAGCATCTAAACGTTTCCGCAGACCGTCTCTGTCGCTGGCTGAGGAGCAATTACAAATTGTCCCCATACGCGGATGGGTTACTGGGTCGGAATGAGCTCAAGATCAAGCTGCGACGCAAAGCCCGTCGAGCCAGACTTGCAAGCCGTTCCGGCGCCATGTTTGATGACAAGGATGATGGAATTACTACCGGCTGGATATGTGTGAACGCTGGCGTTGTGGAGGAGAGCCCTGTTCTGGAGAAAGACGAAACGTTTGAGGGATTTGGCAAGGTCGGCAGGGGTACGAGGATTGTCGTGCAGATCTTCACAGAGGAGAAGAGGGCTGAAGTCGACCTTGAAAGCCTATGGCAGGGAGCCCTAGACCGCGCCGAACGAGAGAAACAGAAGTATTCCGAGGTCACTCGTAATGCACCTCCTGAAGAGGTTCGTGATTCCAACTCGATATATCTACCACCATCTGACCGTGAATCTGGAAAAGTCCGCAGGTCAACAGTAAGCCTCCTATTCGAGCAGAAGAGGCATTTTCACAGCACCAGACCTATCGGCCATCCGAACGGTAGTGAGGATGTCAACAGTGTAGCAAGGTTTATGGCATCGGGACCGCCAAGCGGACGCCTTGCTCATGGAGATGTTTTTAGTGCTGGTATTTCTACATACTCCTTATTCCAATATCTTGAAAGCTTGCCAAGTGAGACCGCTCGGCACGAGCTGGGGACTGGCCCAGAAGACCAAGGATCGACCCTCTTTCTTCAACTTTTCTATAACCGTTTGTCAGCCCTGTCTGCAGAGGAATCCGCTGTAGCCCATGTCAAACTACTATGCATGGCTATTTCCCGACAACACTCGGCCTACAGCAAAGAAGACTTATGGACTGCGTTCATGAGATGCACTGCTTCAGGATATCATGTCTCTGACGATCTTGGCTTCGACGTTGTGTCGACAATGTTGACGGAGTCGCCCCCGGATGACCGCAATAGTGGGTCTTTTTTGCCAGACTCGGACAGAGAACTTGCTGTTCGGGTTTTGGAACATCTCTCCCTTCGTGGTACAAATGTTCTGAATATGAAAGTGTTAAACATGCTACATAGAGCGACTAGTACCGCATCCCCTGAAGTGGCCCAACGAATTTCACGTATTATAAAAACCCTTGACCTACCTTTTGATGCCGACCACTCCCGCGTTCTCATGGCAACACTCTTTCAGAACCAGGACTATGATGGATTCTGGAAGTTGTGGCGCAAATTGCCTCTGACTAATAGCCCACGTACCGGTGCAGACTACGAGATGCTTTTCCAGCTACATGCCGAATTAGGCGATGAGCTTCGCGCTCGAGACTGTCTGTCAACATGGGTGCCCATGATGACCCGGGAGGAAACTCCAATTCCCTTGCAGGGGCGGCTCCTACAGCATGTAAAACAATGCCTTGTTGTGGCAGACCCGGATATTGAACAAAGCGCGGCGAGCGGAGCTACAAGTGACTTGGCGCGAATATGGAACCAGTGCCAAAGAAATATCTAGCCTATGACCATCTTGGCTGTGTCGGACTCTATTGCATCCTTAGGGTGCTGTTGAACCATTGGAAATGTATATAACAATTGTATTTTTATAGTCTTGTATAATACCAAACCCCCTTGTATACTGGCAATCGATAGCACTTACCATATTGGGAACTACGATAAGGGCCAAGGCACATGCCGATAAGCCTCGGCTCAATCCGTCCAAACGCCGTCCGGGGTCGAGCACCGCATCCGACTTCATCTCCACATCTTCTGCCATTCCAAACAACAATCAATTCAGCGTCTGGAGGAGGATGACTGGCCGATATCCTCGCTATGGAATATCTACCCAGTCTTCAACAGGAGTTTGACGAGCTCAAGCCGTCTCTCTTCGGTAGGTTGCAATGCTCTAACGGTTCCGATGACCGCCGGCTGATAACGCATAGAACTCCTCGCCGAACAGCAACTGTCGGACCTTCTACCCCCATCCATTCGATATATCCTCGCGGTTGCCACCCATCGCC
The DNA here is from genome assembly GCF_009193585.1 of Aspergillus caelatus. Lineage (NCBI taxonomy): Eukaryota > Fungi > Ascomycota > Eurotiomycetes > Eurotiales > Aspergillaceae > Aspergillus > Aspergillus caelatus. Next base: position 79,378 of record NW_022475378.1, read on the forward strand.
ATCCTCGGTATCTGCTGCGGATACTGAACTCCTACGATGAGATTTACGCACTTCTATCTTTGGTAGTTGAGCGGTACTATCTCCGCAATTTTGGAGGCTCTTTCACCGAGAACTTCTACTCTCTCAAGCGTGAGCGCGTTCTCCTGACCAAGAATGGCGAGATCCCACGCGCCCAGCTCGGCGCTCCAGGGCCAGTCCGTGAGACACTTAAACTGCGCTCCTCAGATGTGTGGAAGAACTTGCTCATCATGGTCGGTATTCCGTATCTCAAGTGCAAGCTAGACGAAGGCTACGATATCCACGCCGCACCGCAGGCGTCGCTGATCATGAGTGGCGGTCCCCGATATGACCCTAATGATGACCTCCCGCCAAACCCAACCATCCGGCAGCGATTACACCACTACTATAAGTGGTTTCTTCGAAATGTATACCCATCCGTCAACGCCGCTTACTACTTCTCTATCCTGGCCTTCAACCTAGCCTACCTATTTGACAACACAAAATATTCCTCTCCATTCCTTTGGCTCATCGGCACTCGTATTCGTCGTCTGGGTGGTGCCGACCACAAGGCCATTGCAGACATGCTGGAAGCGAAACCAGCCGCTGGCCCCGGTGGCCGCGGACGCTCCCGCCCAGGTTCCGGCCTGCTAGGCCTACTGAGCCCCCAGAACCTCTACCCTCAACTCCTGACATCTCTCCGCTACTTCCTCCCCGCATCTATCTTTGCCCTGAAGTTCCTCGAATGGTGGCACGCGAGCGACTTCTCGCGCCAACTAGCCCGCAAAGCAACCGAAGTCCTGGACCTACCTGCTCCAGTCACAAACGGAATGGTCCTTCCATCGGAGAGAAAGAAGCTCGCCGAAGAGAAAGAGAAGAAGAAACAAGAACCTGACTCGCCGACGCGGAAATCGGCCCTCAAATCTTCCCGCAAACGCCCCCAACCGCCTATCTCGGCTACCTCATACTTACCTATCTTTACCGTCCCTCTTCCACCCCCAGATTCGGACGCGGCATCTACCTGTCCCATCTGTCTCAATCAGCTGGCAAATCCAACTGCATGCCAGACGGGGTATGTTTTCTGTTATGTCTGTGTCTTCCATTGGCTTAACGGAGAGCATCAAAAACAAATTGACTTCATGAATGGGGAAAACACAAGTGCCCCGTGGGAGGATGAGTCCGAGGGTGAGGAGGTAAAGAAGAGCGACAAGGAGAAGGCTGGTGGCCCCGGTCAGAGTCGGGAGGGGAAATGGGAAAGTGGGAAGGGCAGGTGTCCTGTGACGGGAAGAAGAGTGTTGGGTGGCACGGAAGGCCTGAGAAGAGTATTGATTTAGAATTCTACTGTACAAACACCCGTTATAGCATATATTACACGTGACATGGTCAATTACATACGCTTTTAGTAAATACTCCAAAGCTATCTTATTAAGACTCCGAGTTCTTAAATTTGCGGTATACCTATATTTCACCGTGGTACCATATATACACACCTCATATTAAGTACTGACGCCATCACAACACTAATCTTTAGCACAAAGATCCGGGTATAACCTACCAAGAGACCAAACCAGTCACTCACTCAATAACATACGGCTTCGCCCCCTCCCCAAAAATCAAATGCGGCCTTTCCTTTGCAACCTTGAGAATAGTCTGAGCAAAGACCGAGTTCGCCCATGCAAACCACGGCCTGGTATACTTTTCAATATTATTAACGTCGATAGATTCGTGCACAAGACCCAGGAGACTCGAGTTCCGGACAAGATTGATGCACTCGATAATCTCGGCGTCTGAGTCGGAGGTCTGGGCCTGGATGAGAAGGGACATTGGCCAGGCGTTTTGGAGGCCGACTGTGCGATTTTCATTAGAACTTATCTTCTAGTATGATGAATGGGGAGGGGGGTGGGGAAGGGAAAGTCATACTATGAGGACCACCAATACCATGGAAAGCAGATCCAGTCAGATAATACGGGTTACCATCCTTGCTGAGGACCATCTTCCGGGTATTCTGATATACCTCATCATCCTTGTCGACGTAACCCAAGACGGGGAGCGAAAGGAGAGAAGGAACGTTAGCATCGTCCATAAGAATGCGGGATCCGTAACCATCGACTTCGAACGCAAAGACATCTCCGAACTTGGGGTGATTAACTACGCCGTGTTCGCGGACTGCTTTGTCGAGATTCTCGCCTCGGTCTTGGAGCTGTTGCGCCAGGTCCGTTTTGCCACCTGCTTTGCGGAGCACCTCTGCTGTCTTCTTCAGCTGGACGGCCATCATGGCGTTGGGCGGGATAAAGAAGCCTAGGACGGTGGCGTCGTCGCTGGGCCGGAATGCACTGCGGATGAGCCCGGTGCCGTGGTTCAGCGGGTTCCCGACGCCGGCGAGGTTGAGCGTTTCTGTGCCTAGGGTGGTGGTGCGCTGGAAGGTGTACTGGTTTGTGACGAACTCGTCGTTGTTGAAGGTTGGCTGTGATTGCGCGTCTAGGACTTTCAAGAGGGTGTCCAGGGCGAGGTACCACCGGTCAGTGAGGAACTCTGTTGATCCTGTGTTTTCATATAATTCCGTCCCGAGGGCGAGGAAGTTGGCGAGGGAGTCGAGCTCGTACTTGCATTCGAATACGACGGACGGTTCGTATGCGGGGTGGACCGTGTCGTCCTGGCCGTTGTCCGTGGCCTGGATACCGCTGGGTGGTGGCGGCTGGAAGGCATTGCAGTATGGAGATTGGATGACGAATTCAGCCTGCGTGTTGATCGCTCCTAGGATGAGGTTGTGCAGGTTCTTGTCTTTCTTGGCTAGGGCCTGGTAGCCTGACAGTTGGTTTGTTGAGTCGCGCAGCCATTCTGCGTTAATATCGCCTGTTACGACGAAGGTCTGGGGACCGTTCCATTGCGATCCGGCTCTTTTGGCCCTTCGTGATGCTTGTGCGGTGGATCCGTCAGTGTGCCATCTGATGGTTGTGTCTAGGGTGTTGGGGAAGGCGTTCTTGAACAATTGTGCTAGATCTTTGTCTTCTATGCGCGATGTGATGTCTTCAATGACCTGTTCTACTGCTGGGGAGCTGAAGGTGCGACATTCTTGAGCTGGTCGTTGGAAGGGTAGGTTCAAAGGACCTCCGCTGTATGGGGGGCTGCGGAAGAGGGACTTAGCATGAGGAAGATGGCTGCGATCGCGAGGACGAATAGGGAACTAACTGAGGTGCTGTGGAGTATGTGAGATAATCCGGACAGGCCCGTCGCAGAATTGCAGGGTCGTCAGGTTGTCCTGCAGAGCCCTGTGCGTTCCAGCAAGCTGCAAGGGCGACGACCAGCGCCGCTGAGGAGCGCGTCATGATGGACGGGACTTCAGACGGCGAGTTTTGTGTTTCAGGTTGTCGCGTATGTATGGGGATTGCGATCAGCCTGGAACAGCGATCAAAGACTATGGATATTGGCGACAGAAGTTGGCAGTTAAGGGATGTGTTGTGGTTCCTTGTACGGAGTAAATTAAATGCCAAGTGGAAGGTGGAATGCGGAGAAAGCTCGAAAACGGAGGAGGGTCAGTGTTGTTTATATGCTGCTGTCTCTCAATACTAATTGAATACACAGTCAATATCGGAGGGGTCAACTTCTCGGAGAATTTCCGAATACCCTGGGAGACATGAAGGGTCACATCGCACTGTCACTGTTACACTGGGAAGAGAAGGCATGACTGTCGATCTCTTTATAGTCTGTGCATGCTAAATGAGGGTTTACTGAATCTTCCCCGCAAATCAACAAAACAAAACAAAACAATGATAACATCGGGAGGATCGGCATTTCAGAAGAACGTATGGTAATAGATCTGCCAATTCTCTGAAACACAGGTACTGAGAAGGTCTTTCACTGTAAAAGGCAGAAATAGAGACTGATGTTAATTTGTTATATCAGCCATGCTCCTCTCATTCTCTGGATGTCTGTCATCCTCTCACTTCTCACTACTACCAGCATCCCCCGCATGAAGTGGGTACTATGGACGGACCTTGATACGCCGAGTGAAGAAACAAAGGAATCATGGCAATGGATAGATATACTTCTATTATTCGAGGTAATGCGGACACGCAGGCTTGCAAATATGCTATTTGGTATACATAAACTCCCCCATCGCAGTGTAATACCCCAGACCACTTACTTCTTGCCGAAAAATGACATGATATTGCCTTGTCCTTTACCTGCAGACTTGCCTTTGGGTGCACTCACAGCTGGCTTCTTTTTAGGTGGCGGCGCAGGCTCGTCCTCGGAGAAGGACTCCCACGATGGCTCCTCAACAGTCACTGGGCAGTAGTAGTTAGCTCAAATTCATCTACAGTCATCGAATGCCTTACCTAAGTAGCCTTCATCATCCTTGCGGACCTGCTTCTTCATCACTTGACGCCTGCCACGACGACGGCCTCCCTGGACTGTTATTTCTTCCTTGAGCTCTGGTTTCTTCGGAGGTGGCTGATCAATGGGTTTGGATTCTTCCGGTGGCTCTGTGGCGTCGGGCATTTCTTCGTCTTCGTCTTCGTCTGCGTATGGTCAGATGATGCTAAGCTTTCAACAGGCTATGGTGCCATACCGTCATCCTCCATCATTTGTTTCAGCTTCTCTTCGCGCTCTTTCCGACTTTCGCGAGTTGCAGCGGCTGAGGTTGCAGACTTTCCGCTGTCGGGGAAGAGCTCTTCCGGTTCTTCGTCGGCATCATCGTCATCACCGAAAACTGTGTCTCATCTGTCAATATATCTGAGCGTATCTGAGCACCAAAGATCAAAGTACTAACCATCCTCCGCGCCACTAGGTTCGGCCTAATCTCCATTAGTATAGCTACTAGGATCACAAAGGAAGCTAGACTGACCGATTCCGCTGGGGTTGCCGATTCTTCCTTCTTCAGCTTCGGCTTTGCCTTCGCAAAGGAGCTAAAGAGGTTGCTCTTTTCTCGCTTCACCGGAGCGGCCTTTTGAGTAGGTTTGGATGTTGTTGAGGGTGTACTCTCCTGTGTGGGTACTTGTTCGGATACTGCACTTTCCTCCTTCTTTGGCTCTGGTTTTGTCTGAGACGATGTTGCTTCACTTGGCCGTTTCGAGGGTATAGTGGGCTTAGATGTAGTAGCAGCTGGCGCTGGGGCCGGCCGTGCGCCCGTTCTCCGCTATTCACATATCAGCACTATGCCTCCGATAAATGTAGATCCTCCGGGGTAAGAAATACCTTGACGTTCTTATTTTGGATCATGCCCCACTGCCCGCCGTACTCCAAAGGATCTTCTTGAGAATGGTTGCTCACCATCTCGCGACTGACATCCGTCAAGACATTAAGATCCTGCAACACCGTCTGCTGCAGGCTGTAGATATATATAGACGATATCGACTCAAATGTGGATTTCGCATCTGATGAGTAGCCATTAAGAGTTGCTCGCTCGAGTCTAGTACGGAAGAGACAAATGGCGCCCTACCTTCCAAGTCCTCCTCCCGTACCAGTAAAACAGAAGCCGTAGGAACAGTATCCGGAACCGAATCTTGATTGGGCATGGAGCTGCTCAGGTATGGACTGCTCGGGAATACATCGTTTCCGTTCTCTTCACCATTGGTATGGCCATTCGTAGCTGGTGCAGGCGCTTTCTGAACGCCCGTAACAATGTAAGTCGCATTCACGCTCTGCGGTCTCTTACTGTTCTCATTGCGGTGGAAGTCGTATAGCATCCTTCGCCTGATTAGTCGCAAATCAACCCAAGTGACAAAATTACAACCCACTGTTTCGCCAGAGTACTATGCACCCTCAAAGCCCGACTCAACGAGCGGAACGTGACCTGCGCAAAGCAACTCTTGTCAGCCGAAAGTGAATACTACAATTGTCGCAAAGAAAGAAACACCACATACCGTCCGGCGCTCATTGAGAACATTCTCCGCCAGATACCTCTTATAATCGGCGACAGCCATTATATCCAGAAACGCTTGATCATACGTTAGAATGATGGGGGGGATGAGCAAGTAAGTGTCGACGCGTCCAAACCACTTAACGCGTATCAGTCAGCGGGTCTTGGCTTGGCAGCCTTCCCAAATAGTTCAATTAATTACTACTCTTTCAATTACTTTTGTGTTGCGGCGAACCTCAACTTCCCCATCTCGTCACGTACGAACCACTGTTTCTCCCTGTCGCCATTTTCTCGATCTGCTCCCGCACATATGGAGCAGACGTTTGATCTCCCCGACTCGACCGACTGGCTCGGAACGCCATTGTCGCTCCTGACGCCACTTGAGTCCGCGCTCCGCTGCCAGGTGTGCAAGGACTTTTTCGACAACCCCGTTATTACCTCGTGCTGCCACACGTTCTGCTCACTGTGTATCCGGCGGTGTTTAAGCACGGAGGGGAAGTGTCCGGCGTGTCGAAGTTCGGACCAAGAATTGAAGTTGCGGCGGAATTGGGCGGTCCAAGAACTTGTCGAGGCGTTTCAGAATGCAAGACCTAGTGTGTTGGACCTGGCTAGACGCGCTGCAGCTGAAAACCAGGGAGAGACGGAAGTAGGAACGGCGCAACCTGCTTCGAAGAAGAGGAAGGTCGATGAGCGGGATGGGTCAAATACTGAGGTTTCGGAGGGGAGACAGACGCGGTCACGAACTAAAGGCGTGGAACGGCAAACTGAGCTTGCTCCTATGGAGGTAGTTGAAGATAGCCAGGATGAGGAATATGTTCCCGGTAGGCTCCTTCATACATACAGCGACTTTACCGTAAAACCTAATGCGCTATGGTTAGAGGACGGTCTGGTTGCTTGCCCAATCTGCAATCGGAGGATGAAGAACGAAGCAGTGTTTCGACACCTAGACAATTGCACAGGAGATCCAGCGCCCCCGAAGAAGATATCATTTGGGTATGGTCTAGATAGTTTCTTTTATACTCTAAATGTACTGACCCGAGTTATAGCTCATTGCAACCCATGCCTCCTGCCTCGCGAACACCTAACAAAGCGCCCGAAAGACTCCCAACAATAAACTATTCCTTATTGAAAGATAATGTGCTCCGGAAGAAGCTTAAAGATTTGGGCATACCAAACTGGGGCCAACGACCCCTACTGCAAAGACGTCACACCGAGTGGATGAACTTGTGGAACGCTAACTGCGACTCCAAAGCGCCAAAGTCCAAGCGTGAATTATTACAGGAGTTGGATGTCTGGGAACGCACACAGGGAGGCAGTGCACACCCCTCTGCTGAGTCTGCTGACTCCGTTATGCGTAAAGACTTTGATGCAAATGCATGGTCGACAAACCATGAAAGCGACTTCAAGCGACTGATTGCAAACGCGCGAAAGCGAAGCGATGCTTTAGTTCGCACGACCATCCCGTCCGCAGCTCCGGTTCAATCGCAAGAAACGCCCACAGTTGAGCAGCTTGTGGAGCCTGCAGCTCCAAGGAATACGCAGAAACTGGAGCAGCCACTCGTAGACCTCACAGATGCCGCCTATCCCATAATCCAACACGCACAGGAGCCCAGTGAAAGTGAAGAGCCTTATACACTTCCTGGATAAACCGTCCAATCCTCATGCGCATTCTTTCTTTGTCGTGTAAATATACCTTGGTCAGAGATTTCTCGCCGTTAGAGATGCCTTATACATCACTGTGCCGCAGTACTGGGGTTCTCCTCGACTGACATCCGAGAAAGCCTTTCCTCTAAATCGGAATCCACATTTTGCTCTGAGGCTGCGATGCGCGCGGCCTCCTTGGCCTTTTGTTCGAGATTGTCGAGCTCGGCGAGCTTCTGACGAGTCTTTTCTGCTTCCTCCTCTTCCATAGCCTGTCGCTCCTTGCTCTCTAGCTCCTCGAGCTCCTCGTCTATCTCCGCCTCGTCGACCTGGGGACCAGCCTCGTTCATTATGTTTCCAATCTCGTCCACCTTGGACATCTCGTCACGCAATTCATCAACCACATCTTCAACCCTCTCGGCGCCACCAATCTGTGTATTGAGGCCACGAAGAACACCGGTGCTTGCCTCCATCACCTGGACGTATTCAATCTGGCTGGTAGCCTGCTCTATTTTAGAGTAAACCTCTTCTAGCTGGGCCATGGTGTCTAGCCTCTGTTGCAGGTTACGTTCGGCCAACTTCTTAGACCGCACCGCCGAAAGCGCAGATATCCTGTTCTTGTTATGCAAAGCTGCCTTTGCGGTTGAGTTCAATTCGGAGATTTTGTTCTCCAGCCCTTCCACTTGTTTCGTCATGGTTGCCATGAGCGCTTTGATAGAGGCGACAGTGCTATCTTGCTGGGTAATTTCCCTCGGGGCATCATTCGAGGGTCGGAACTTGATTGTCTAGTAGATTGTTAGTGCGTCTAAGCGCATATAGAGACCATTATACATACCTTGCCATCATATGCAATGGCCCCGCTGTCGCGGGATAAATATAACAATAGAACATCAAAGTCCGCTTCTGACAGTTCGCTCTCCTGATTTAGGATAGTTCCAAATTCGTTCACAAAGCTCTCCTTAGAGTAAATGAGGTCGGTGTTTGACGGACTCTGTCCCATTACCCGCTTCACTATTCCCCCAGCAGCCTCCTGTTCTACTGTTAGCGTCTTGCCACAACCCCTAAATAGAAGCGCCCTTACCTTGAGATTCTCGACCAAAATCCACTCCTGACCCTGTAAACCAGGCGAAGACTCATCCGTCCCGACAACAACACCCTTCAACTGCTTCAACCCCCAGCTCATCACATTCCACGGATACAAAACTCCCGGATCAATAAGCCGCCACTGCGGCTTCTGCAAAATAGCAGGATTGACCCTATACACCTGCAATGGCACAATCGTTCGGTTCTGCATCGCCTCCTCCTGAAAAAAAAAACCTCAAAACATACATTAACACACCTGCATCCTCGAGTGGGAGAAAAGAAAGAAAGACATACCAAAACAGCCCCAAGCGCCACCGGCTGCCCCCATTCCGGGATTTCCAAATCCCGCAACAGCGATTTATCAGCGCGGAGAATCAGATGGTCACTTTTCCGCGTCGCCCCCTTAGACGGTGTCGAGAGTTGGCCGTGCGAGGAGGAGATGTAGCCGTGTTTTGCGGCTTTGGTTAGCGCTTGTTCCCATGCTGCGACATTGACGGCGTAGCCGTCGGGGTTGGTTTTGCGGTGTATGGCGAAGTCGGAGTAGAGAGATGGGAGTCGGTTTCTGGGTAGCAGATTCAATTAGCGTGGGGTTTCTTGTGGATTGGAAGGGTTGGGAGGTGTGAGTTTTCATACTTCCGGAATGCATCCTGTGATAGGATGAAGTTGAGAAGGTCGTTCATGTCGAGGATTGGCTGGGATTTGTAATCTTGGTTTATAGTGATATTAGAGCCTTTGGCGTGATTATGATGAAGAGCAGATGAGGCTCTGGTTTCTGTAGGCTTCCGAGCCAGACTGCTCCTCTGATGCAGGTGGGTTGTTTAATAAATCGTCGTAGTTGTTTGTTACTGTAGTGATCATTGATATGGACCGATAAGGCCAATGCACGTGATGTGGCTATACCTGATTAGTATAGCTACGCCTAGCCCTTCATGTGATGCGCGGTATATGACCAAGTGGGACTCCTGTCCATATGACGTATATAAACCTGATGGATTGATGGACTGAGAACATGGAATGAAGGCGGAACAATATATACATGCCTCTACTATTGACATTGTCTTTATCGGGTAGAAAACACCTTGTGTAACGGGTCAGTGTGCATGAATGAACTGACATCATCACTACGGCTCCTGAGTTGCGGTGTCTGAGATCGATATTCTTTCGCTTCATGCAAAATAGTTATTCACCAAACCTACATAGACACCCATCTGAGGCGATTGATAAAGAAGACTCTCAGACATAAAAATAAATTAGATTGGTCGTGTGTCTATCAAATGCCCTTTCTTTGTACGCCCATATATTAGCCATTGCATCCTTAAGCTCGTTCAAAATCGTCATTTGCAGGATTATCATCATCTCTCGCTCCTTGAGCAGGGCTAAGACCGCCTGAGTCCATCGGATTAGCGATCAGCGATTTCCGATTCTTCCGCTTGTCTAGTTTTTCACTCGTCTCCTCGGTTTCGAAGGCGTCTAGAGGATCGGCCGTCGCCGCCTCATCCCCAGTATCTAAGCCTCTAGACTCGAGATATTCAACCTTCACTGCATGTCTTAAGTTATCAACGAAGGCTTGCATCTCCGGTATGGGAAATGCGCCGTTGCTGTCCACAACATCTGCATAAAGGCGTTCGGCCTCTTCGAGTGACGCAGACGCCAGTGATGGCTTCCCTAGTCTAAGCCATAGGTCCGCAGCGAGAACACTCCACATACCAGCTTTTCGGTGCCGAGAGCCGAATTTCACTCCGTTGATTGCATTTCGGGAGGCATAGCAAGCTGAAATCCTTTCGCTGAAGAGCGCCTGACCGATAGAGCCCACTAGACTCAGGTCCATGGCCCGCATGGCCCATCTTGCGGCACTTTCGATTCCAGAACCTCCACGAGACTTCAGTAATTCCATGGACAAGGAGAGACAACGTAAGGCATGAGGTGCATCTGAGCATCTTGTAAGGTAGGAATAGCAGGCGGTTTCAATCATCTGATCGATATCATTGATTTTGGATTTTCCAGGCATGGAAAGAGGGTTCAGAAGCATGCTCACAGCACACATTTCATGGACGCCAGCATGGTACTTCCACGCTTTGTCATTCGCATAGTCTGACCGGAGGAGTTCGTAGGTGGATGCTGATAGCTTCCAGTCCCGCAGCATGAAGGCAAAGTCCGCCATCTTTCGGAGAATAGCCTCGGGTACATCCGGTTTGTAGAAGCCATGAGCAAGATCGTAATTTCCACTGGTTCCACCACCCGAGCCGATAAGGCTGGATCGAGAGCCAGACCCGAAACCTGCCCACCGTCGAGACATTGACATGAAACGGCCACTGATGCCACGCCTTCGTGATGCTACCTGATCATTCCAAACAGTTACTCGATTCTCCATATACGGTATCACGGACTGAGCGACCAACTCCCGGACGAAGGCTTTGATTGCAGTGACATCGGACTCGAAAAGATACGGCAGACCATCTGTATCAAGATCGACTAGAGGCTCTATTCGCTGTTAGGTCCTGTACACAAAACCAATCCCTAAAGGTTGTTAAACCCTACCTGATCGACCCGACAGACGCTCTGCAGGTGAAAGCCATTCGGCTTCGGGAGCCTGGCAGCTGTCGTCATCGGTCACAACACATTGGTTGCTCCGTAGTCTCAAGAGATGACAATGCAGGCCAAAGTGACGTTTCATTTGGTCGTAAAGCTTCGTTGATTCCGTGATGTCATCGCGATCCTCGTCATGAACTAGGACATAGTACCGGAGGTACTCGGGATGAACCCACTCCGGTAGCTTCCTATCTCCATTGCTGGTGTCCGCATATAGCCGTCGTAAAGTCTCAAGAGGAGAAGTGTTCCGTGAGCTAATGACGATAACGCTTGCCACGGGGTGCCGGAATGTCTCATGCGGGGTTGGAGAAGAGACTGATAACAGCTGGCGCAGAAATGATTTATATAATGGAGATGTTGTAGGAAAACTGAGAAAATCCTTTGGCCGTAGTATACCTCCCAGTGGATCATATGGCGCTTCCAGTTGCCTCTCCAGTGCTTCCTCTAATTGTGTCAGAGGCGGCGCTCTCGGTTCAGAGGAAACCTGTGGGTTGTCCCCCAAGTCGACAAACCGGACCCCATAATCTTCCCATCCACGACTTGCCCCTACACTATCACGAACCACGATCTTCCCAGGAACAGTCTCTCCAAAGGGGCGAATCAGCTCCCAAAAGCCGCCCGCAAAGCCTTTTTGTCTGACTAGTTCATCAGTATCGACCGATGCGTAGACCCCGACTACTGGGGAGAATGAGCGTATTATCAAAGAGCGTATATCTTCAGAACCATCCAGACGTCCTTCCGTCGGAGAACCTAGTGATGATCGGGCCAATTGCGGCGTTGACGATCTTATAGATCGAGCATGGGGCGATGCGGATCTAATCGGCAGCTCCGCCGCGGTGGCCGAAAGAGGGGGTTGCGGGGGAGACGTGGCAATTCTCGAGTCTACTAGGTTCGAATCTAGATTTGGAGAAGAGTCGCGGCGCTGATCTGGGTATCTCGTCTTGGATGCGACTCGCGGAACGCCGGGCGAGAAGGACGGCGGAGGTCTGACCGGAGCAGCATCTCCGGGCGATGTCATGGACTCCGAGTGGATGGCGAAGCGGGACTTATAGAAATTGAAGGGACTTTAGAGCCCATGGAACGAAGCTATAAAGACAAAGAGGGGGCGGGGGAGGGGGGGGATGCACGTAGGAGCGGTTAGTATTGGAGTAACACGTGGGTTTAGAGAGAAGGAAGAAAGTGGAAGACGGAGATTGAGGGACAAGGAGGAGGGATGTTGTTGTTGACGGGTTGGAGGCCAAGTCACCACGGCAGAAACACCAACGCAACGTGATACAATAATTAAATTTACCAAATGAAGGATTTAGGTAGTAGAGGTAGACTTATAGGTACGGGAATTATATTCTGCCTGGACAAAGAGACCCATAGGAAATTATAGTAAAACTCAAAAAGCTGCAAGGGGAATAAATTTCATTCACGTTCAATTACAACTCCATAAATGATTGACCAGCACCAAATGATCTCAATGCCGACAAGGCGGAAGGCGGTGATCCCTGCTACCTGATCGCAAAGTATAAAAAGACGGGCAGAATGAATGGAGTCATCAATGCGGGCACTGACAACAAAACTCCATAGAGTCATACTGTAACCTCGTCTTGTCATGGAAACTATCCATGTTGAAACCCACTTCTTTACGCATTCTTCCTGAGATATATCAGTTCAGCCCCACCCAACAATTTCTGCGAACTGCCTATGTTTCCACTCAATCTACAAGAATCCCGCCTAATACCAGAAGCACCCCACTAAGACCACACCCACCGATCTGTCGCTGGCGCCAAATTGTGTGCAATTATTCCATGAACCACAAGAAACCTAGAAATTCTTCTCCCGGCAGAGCTACTAAGAGGAGACGCATTTCTTCCCCTATCTGGCGCAAGAACCCTTCCGACGCAATGGCCGCGACATCCAACCAGACGCTTCCTATAATCCAGCTCACGCCCCTCGAGAACACACTGAAATCCCTCCTCCTAGATGTCGCAGACTATATACGAGAACGAGCGATTGCAAAAGGAGGCAATGCGGCGGACGCCCCATGCACGGTACTGCGCTTTACAGGAGGCTGGGTGCGGGACAAGCTGCTCGGTATCGATAGCCATGACATCGATGTGGGCATAAATAATATGACAGGCTACCAGTTCGGACTCCTGCTTAAGGACTACCTAGATATCCCAGAAAACCTGCAAAAGTACAAGAAAAACCACAACAATGGCCAGCTCAAGGACGCTATCGTCAGTCTCCATAAAATTGAGGCTAATCCGGAGAAGTCGAAGCACCTGGAAACGGTTACTACTAAAATCTTTGGGCTAGATATCGATTTAGTCAACCTACGGAAGGAGACCTACTCGGATGATAGTCGCAATCCGCAGATGGAATTTGGCACGGCCGAGGAGGACGCAATGCGCCGGGATGCAACCATCAATGCCCTCTTCTATAATTTGAATGAGTCCAAAGTAGAGGATTTTACTGGGAGGGGCTTTGAAGATATGAGAGACCAAGTAATCCGAACACCAATGGAGCCGTATCAAACCTTTAAGGATGACCCGCTACGTGTACTACGACTCATTCGGTTTGCCAGCCGATTAGGGTATCGCATTGATGAAGAGACGGAGAACGCCATGAAAAACAAGGATATCAGTGAAGCACTCAAACTGAAGATCAGTAGAGAGCGCGTGGGGACCGAGATGACGAAGATGCTCAAAGGTAATAGGGCCTTTGATTTACAACTATGATTTCCACACTCACAACATATAGGTCCCGACCCCCGAGGCGCTCTTCATTTTATTGACCGCCTTGAACTATATCAAACTATTTTTGCAAACCACCAAGATGATATCGGCGTGGATACATCTTCCTGGGCTCTTGCATATAATGCTCTGCAGAAGTTGTTACATTCCGAGGACACTTCGATACCTATTGTACGCGTGCGCAACCTACTCATTCGCGACGCCCAAGAAGCTTACTATGCTTGGGTGATCGCCGCATTCGCACCTTGGTCCACGGTGCCAGATCGAGTGGCGCAAGGACCGAAAGAAAAGCCACCCCCTCCCCGCGCGGCGGAAGTCGCTAAGGATAGCCTTCGTTCTGATAACAAAACGATCAACTTGCTCCGTGATGCGGCTCGTCATTGGCGCTCTATCGTGGACGTGAAATCCTCACTTCTGGAAGAGCGCATGAATGGCACCGCGGCAGAGATTCGACAGCAAATTGGATTGTACATCCGTACATGGAACAAAGACTGGAGACTCTGTTGTATTTTGGCGATCTTGCAAGAAGTCGCGCAAGGCGGCGAGTTCGGCAAAGGTGAGCTACTTCCCTACTTATCCTTGGCTTCCAAATTGTACTCACTCGTATGTGCTTGGCAGTGATCCAAGAGTACCACAAGTTTCTCTCATACCTCGTAGAACACGACCTGGAGAACGTGTACGACATGAAACCCATCGTAAACGGGGTTGAAATTGCCCAAAACCTTGCATCACCCAAAGGACCTTGGATGAGTAAGGCTTTGGACATGGTGATCAAGTGGCAGCTCCTACACCCGGAGATCACAGATAAGGCCAAGGCATTGGAAGAAGTGTCAAGTCGAAGGGAAGAGCTCGATATACGCTCGAAGTGACGGAACCAACCTCAAAAATAATATAACACTTTAACCCAGCATGAAAGTGAGAAACTGTGTAGAACTTGTCAACAGACCCTGAAGTAGCTACCAAAGTTACAGTCTGTATGGTCACGAATAAGCCAGGCGGGATATCTTTTCCCTGGTGCACAATTCAGTAACAGGGTTTCCCAAGAAAGCAAAAGTGGAGTGGAGGCCAAGCAGAATAGCGTCATCAAGCAGCCGTGGCTGCCCATTGACGTAAGATTAAATCCACATGAATCCAACTATTCGGCGTCAACAAACATAAAACAAAGTCAATCCATGAATATCCCCTGATAAGGACCCCATAAGACCAGTGAATATAGACATAGACATATTACATATATCAATCTCCGACAAAAACACCTCTTCTGAAGAGAAAACTCCCCCGCCTTCAAAATGAGCACTACGATCAATACATCCCTAACCACAATAACGATCGAGGGTGCAGGGGCCGCAAGCGTGAGTATTTTCTTTCATTTCTAAAAGTATAGCACTCACATCCCAATAGACAATAGGGTCCCGACCAACCCAGCAAGACCAATACACATTCCTCCTCCCAGAGAACTTCTCAACGAAATCAGGCGATAAGATAGCTTTCTTCGCAGTTTACGACGGACAGTATGTATCGTCCCCTTCAACTTAAAATATGAGCCATTTAACCGAAACCATGATAAACACAGTGGCTCCAGTAAAGTATCCAAACACGCCAACGAAAGCATACGGCGCTTCTTACAAGAAAGCCCGCACCTTGGATCTGGTCTGTACGAAGAGGCTATCAAAGAAGCGGTTAAAAAAGAAGAAGCGGATTTACTGAATGAATTCCGCGATGGCGAGGAGCAATTCGCGACAACGGGGTCGACTGCTTCTTTGGCTTTGGTCAATTTGACCCAGGGCTTTCTGGTCGTTGGGAACCTGGGCGATTCGCATATTCTAATGGCAGATTATACTGGTTCGAGTGACGGGGCTACTAATATCGTACGTCATCTGTGTTCTGCGTGGATTGATATGTTCGAAAAGACAACACCTAATTGCAATAAAGCGTCGGATAACGAGGTCACATAAACCGGGTGATTCTGACGAAAAGAATCGAATCATGGATGCCGGGGGTATGGTTAACACCGATAGTGGGACGGAAAGGCTAGGTCAGTGTTCCTGTCTACGACGACTAAGTTATGAGTGCATGATTCTCTACAAGGCCACTGACACGGACGATATAGGCTCCCTGAACATGTCCCGGGCACTGGGTGATCTCCAGTATAAGGATCCCCTCATTAACTCGGGGACGGGGCCGCTCACTGAAGCACAGATCCGGGCTGATGTCACGGCTTCGACTGACCAACAGAATCTTTTATCGAATGAGCCGTATCTGACACGAGTCGATCTAAATGATGGTGGTCAACATGTTTTAATCTTGACCTCGGACGGCGTGACTAACGGACTTGAAGATGAGATCCTCGTACACGGGTTATTAACATGTTACCGGTCTGGGTTGAATGCGACAGAGTCCGCGAAATATATTGTCGACGAGGCTGCAGACGTACCGGGTAGTGATAATGCTACTTGCATTGCAGTTTTCATTGGTGGTACGTCTTGAGTTGTGGCCTATTGTTCTCAATGTATGCGGCCGGACATGTAAATACACGCTTGGATTTTATAGATCTTTAGACCGAAGAATGTGATAGATTTTATACGTGGACGACGGAGCAGTGTAGACAGCGCTTATGAAACAGACAACTTCACTAAAACATCTCTGCTTTGTAAAGAAATGCATATATTATTATGCCTTGAATTACGATCACCCATTCAACCTGCATGACAGCTAAGATAATTCGCCAGTCTCGCCAGGCTCAGATAAGCAAAACATGCTTCAATAAAACTGGAAGGTTAAAAGCCGCTGTGCGAAAAGACCCATGAACAAGTTTAAAGTTAAACGAAAGAGGAAGAAAGACAGCAAATGAGAGTTGTTACTTCTGGATATGACGAGATAGAGCTTCAATGAAAGCTTCTCCCCACTTAGCACTATCCAAACAGAAGTATTGGTTAGCTTAGAAAAAGTACGAAAGGGATGAAATTGGCAACTTGCCTTGTGTGGGTGGTGATAAATTCTCGTAGACTCTCATATCGCTCCTTTCTTTCCTTGTCGTCCATGCTTATTGCTTGATGAACTGCATCTGATAGCTCCTGAACGCTGGATGGGTGGAAGGTAACGCTGCCGCCAGACATGAAGGAGGCAGCCCCTGCAAGTTCAGAGAGTACAAGGACTCCATGCTTATTCTCCTGGCAAGCCACATATTCAGATGCAACCAGGTTCATGCCGTCCCTGCGGGAGGTGAGAAGGCAGATATCAGAAATGCAGTACAAGGCCGTCAGCTCAGTAAAAGAAACAGATCGGTGTATGTAAATGAGTGGTGTTCCGTCGGGTGTAGCTAACGGTATTAGCACGAAGGCCGAGAGCGAGGGGTGGACTACATACCATGTTCACCGTTTATCTTGCCGACAAGCGTAGAAATCTCCTTCTCGAGCTCCTGATATTCCTTCACGTCCTCACGACTGGGTATAGCCACTTGAATCAAGGTGACCTTGCCCTCCAACTCAGGATAGGTCTTGAGGAAATGGTCCCATCCCTCCAGCTTCTGAACTAGACCCTTGGTATAATCCAACCGATCCACACCAATAATAACGGTTTTACCCTCATACCGCCTCTCTAGCTCTTTGATTCGTTTCTGGACGTCTGCATCTTGCATAGAGTCATTGAACTTCTGCGGGTCGATCCCGACCACAAACGTGCCAACACAAGCTGTGTGTCCTTCATATTCAAGCTGGCCTTCTTTCTCATAGGCGCCCCTGTAACAGTATTAATACAAGCACCATCAGAAGATTCTGACTAAACAAAGACAATCCCGACTCACAAGCTACGTTCACAGCTCTCAGTAAAGTTCCGCCTATACTCATCCGTGTGGAACCCAATCACGTCGCAAGCAAGCAAGCCCTTAAGTAAGTCCTTCTGCACAGGAATCGCCCTCCAAAAGTCTTCCGCAGGGAATGGTGTATGCAATGTAAATCCAATGGGGCAATGCTTGCCTTGCTTCTTCAGTCGCTCACGCAAAAGAGATGGCAAGAGCAATAGATGGTAATCGTGGACCCAGATAAGATCCCCGGTAGCGGCTTCTTTGGCGACCGTATCAGCGAAAATCTCATTCACACGCTTGTATGACTCCCATGCATTCTCATTGAAGGCAACTCCAGATTGGTAGTGGAGAATGGGCCAGAGGACCGAGTCTATTGATGGTTAGTACGTCGGTGGATGATAGATTTGGAAGAGAGGTTGCATTACATACTCGAGAACTTGTTATAATGATCTTGCGCCAACTGCTCGCTCAGGAAGATCCCTACCGCGCTATTCTCTGCCAGAGCGTCCGAGACCTTTTTCTGCTCTTCCGGGTCCTCGATAGCCTTGCCAGGCCAGCCGAACCAGCGGAAGTTCGTTGACTTTGTCAGACCCGATAGGGCTGTTACAAGACCACCGCTGGATAAGCTGGACTTGTATGTACCATTTTCCTCCTTGACTGATAGTGGAAGACGGTTTGAGACGATAATCAAACCGCGCTTCTTCTCACTATTTGTCGCCATGTTTGTTGAATATTGAGTCTTAAAAGAGTAAGCTAGTTCTGTTTGTCTGAAATGCGTCTAGTCGCTAAAGCTCAGGTTAAAGTCTTTGGTATTTTCTAAGCAAGAGTACTATGTCTGAAATAACACTACTATAAGAGGATCATCATGATATCCCTGAGTCAGCGTGATGAAGCTTCTTTTCGTGGTGAATTGAAGTGTACGTATACAGATGACGTCATAATGATAATGGTAACACTCCAGAGCCAAGATAAGGTAATTCTTGGCTACTGCCCGCGATCTGCTTGTCTCTAAGAGTAGGAACAGGGCTTCCTTCAGTCAATAGTTAGAAAGTGGCGCTGGGTTCTGTGCTATACTCAGTATAATGGTGACCCTATATAGGACACTTGGCCAACAAATCATCAGAGATCCAGAGATCCTAATGGCGGGAGCAGATGCCGCCAGAATGTAGTAGAACGGAAGATATCCGACTCCCCCCTACAGGTTAAAGAAGGCATAAGCCAATGGCGTAAGCTATCCTGTACTTATGTGAACTCAAGCCAAATAGAGTTCTATCGGTACGTACCATAACATGGAAAGCTATTTTAAAATGGACGTTGCGAAAGGGGGAATTGGTATCCAAGACTTTTGATTAGTTCCTCGATTGCTGCTTTCCGTGGAACAAACTGTGAGTGAAAACATATAAATTATTATTCTTGGTAGCAGTATCTATACTCATCCAGCATACGGTGCCAGCTGTTGAGTACAGGTTTGTCCGAATAAGACCGTATCCAAGATGCTGATTAGTACGCACACATACAGTTTCACTTCCATGAGAAAGAAAGCTCAGATAGATTGTTATGCATGTATCCTAGTTATCTGTCTTCCGAATCATTACAATATATATAGAGTATTTTGCAGCCTTTAGTGGTTAATCTGTCCAACAACACACACGAACGTGCCCTAGTCAACAGGGGATAATTTCTTTGTTTTTTTGCATACGTCGAACTACAGTAGCATCTGCCAGGTTCATTAGCCTGGAGCACCAGTCTCGACTCCTCATTATGATCAGTTGCTTAGGTGTGATTGAAATCTTTATTGCTAATGAGGTGACTTTATTTTGATATATTTTCTGGTGGTTCCTCAGGCTCTCCATAAATAAAGCCAAGCGGGCTGACCGATTTCGTGATGGAAAGCGGCACTCGACGTCACATGTTTTCCTGCCTCCTTTCTGCCCATGTTCCTCCTACATCACTTGTCGGTCATTGTTCCAGCAAGTTCCATGGTTTCTTCATCGCTCGGCACTAGTATCAAACCCTAAATTTTTAGCCCAAACAGCCCTGCAGAGGATCCATCCATTACAAGGCCCGTCGATTAAAAATCCAGGCAAAACGACTGGACACTGGGCCCATAAAGGTTGTATGACAAACAAACACTTGTTATTGGACGCGATGGTTCTGGTGAACCTCGAACTCTGCAGCTGTGGTGTCGACTATTGGGACCTGGAGCAAGCTGTGTGACCTAAGTAGAAAATGACGAGGAAACGGCTCATACACCTGTAATGGTGGCTTCTGGGGTAAGTATCGAATGGCCCAATGAGCTGTGGTGCATTTGTAACGTCGCCATGACATCTTATTATGAGGCGTGCGTCTGACCGTGGGATTGCTAACAGAAAGGCAAGATATAAGGGTCTGAAAGACCTGCTCTGGAACTATGGTTATTTCATACAAGAGCTACTCGCAATCATCTTAATTCCGTCGTACTTTATAATCACCGACATACAGTTTATCGATCAATAACCAACATGGCGCCACGTGTTAGCGATGCGATCAAGGAGGATCACCGTGAACTCGAACAATACTATGATCGTATCACTCAATCGACTGACCAGGACGAGCAGACGAGGTATCAGAACCTGTTCACCTGGGAACTAGCTCGTCATTCCATCGGAGAGGAGCTCGTAATCTATCCAGCAATGGAGGAACATGTCGCCAATGGTAAAGCTCTGGCAGAGAAGGATCGTAGGGAGCACCAGAGCGTGAGTTATATTGCATAAATCCTACCAAGACAATGAAGCTCATAATAGGACAGGTCAAGGAACAATTGAAGAAGTTTCAGAATCTTAAGGCTTCAGATGCAGACTTCATCCCGACTATCGAGGCTCTGATGAAGGATCTCGCGCCGCATATCAAAGAAGAGGAAACAACCGATTTACCAGCTTTAGAGGAGGCCCTGTCCCCAGAAGACAGCGAAAAGCTTTCCAAGTCCTTTGGTCGAACCAAGATGTTTGTGCCTTCTCGTTCTCACCCGAGTGCTCCGAGTAAGCCACCATATGAGACGGCTGTGGGCCTTCTTACAGCTCCCATTGATCACCTGGCGGATCTTTTCCGCAAGTGGCCTGATACCTCTACCATGCCTAACCCGTCTACCGAGTGAATCTTTTGTCCTTCAGTGAAATTGTAATGGGGGAAGCAACGTTTAGGGGCCGGCAAAATATATGGTTCTGGGTAGCGGTGTATGTATTTGAATATCTTAATGTATAGTCGTCATTTAATGTTTTGTTGAGTTTGGTGTGTCTGATTATGTATTGCGAATTATGAGAAATGTTCTCTTTCCTTACCTTTTGACAGCGCTTTCGAAATCATGTATGGTGCCAACAACAAAATTAACGTTACTGGAAACTACTATTAATTCGGGCTAATGAACTCTTGACTGCATGTACACTGGAAAGCAGAGTGACATAATAAATCTTAGGTATGGATATAGTTGTATATAATACACGGCTAATGGCCTCTTCTTTTCACATGTTGCTCCAGTCCTGAGCCTCGCAACTGACTAATATACATCAACCCTCTCGTTACGAATATATCTTTTCTCCTCCTACAAAGCCATCCCCACCAAGCCCAAAGCCTTGCGTCCAGCCTGGACTTGTTTTCCGTGCCTCGCGAATCTTCCAGAATATGGAACCCTAACCCAGGTTAGTCCACTTCATCCAAGAAACTCATGATTGTCGGGAAGAACAGTCACCTACATCATACACAGCACGCAAATCTTCCTTATAAACTTTACCATCCTTCTGTATGAGAAGCCATGTAGTCCCCCATTCGAAGAAAGCCGCGCCCCACTGCACAGGATTTGCGATTAGCATACATAGTGTTCAAGACAGCAACAGAATAATGAACATGGATACTTACCCCGAACGGATCAGCAGCACAGCGATGGCCATGCATCAGTTGGAACAACTCACGTAACGTCAACGCTCCATCATTGTCCGAGTCCCACTTCGCAAACAGATTCTCGAAAAGCTGGGGGATGAAGCGGCCTTCCGGGTCATAGGTACCGCTGTCCGAGCCGTGCTGGAACCAACCAGTCAGTCCGTGATGCTGGTTGCTACTATGATACTGCTCAAAAAAAAAAAAAAAAAAAAGACCTACCTTTGCCTTGTGCACACTCCGTACGTAAACCCGAAACCACGGATCCGGGAGCCAGCTATAGGCCAGCCGAGTCGGGTATGAAAAGTTGATATTGATGATCAAGACTGCTAGTATTGAGAAGAGGATATTGAACCCCAATTCACGGAATCCGATATAAGTGTCCCATGGGAAAATCATTCCATCGCCATCACGGTCCCAGAATAACACATGCTGTTGGAGAGTGGTCTGTCCATCAGATATGTCAGTTATATATAATTCAAATCGCCGGACGCCATGTCGGAACGTACGTATTCTCCAACCTTACTGGCCCATTCTTGGTCGCCGAGTGGTTTCTCAATGGATACTGCAACATCTGCACGCGCGACACCGGGATTGTCTATGGCTTCGTTGATGTGAGTCGCGAGAACCCGTTTCACGGTAATCGGGGCTTCTTTGGCGACCACAGTGACGCCAATGCTGTCACCGTTGGGCATATCATTTTTTTCGTCCTTTAGAGATGTGTCGATGTTTACTTTGGAGGGCATTTTGACCGAAGTTGGCGTGTTGTTGATTTACTGTTTCCGGGAGATGGTGACCTTTAATACAACAATTGATGTGACATCATATTTAACCAAACTTCGACGTCACAATGCAATTCATAGGATTCGCCCTCCCCAACGTCATTTTGAGGTACTTGCTCCACATCATACGATAGTAACATGAGTACATGATGGTCGCTGATAAGGCTGCTAATATGCAATTGATAGCTAATGTTCTCTATCGACTCCTGTTCTGCTGGAATGTCCTGTTCATCTACAACCAACGAAATCGAACTAATAAACGGATATAATAATCTTGCAAACATCCTCTACCTATTCCTGAGTACTTAGCAGTGTCTTGTGAACATATTGATTCCAAACATGGCTCTTGTCGCCCAAAGCGCAACCTTCATCCACCAGTATATCTCTTCGTTTCTTCACTCCAAGCCCCGTAAATCTCCTGAAGCGCTGAAGCTAGGTATTCTATCCTCGGCGCAGATCAATGCCGCTGCAGGTATGTAGACCCTAGCTTTCTGCAGATCATCATGGCTCACGACGATTGATCAGTTATCCACCCCGCGGAAACACATCCGGATGTAATCTTATACGCTATTGCGTCTCGCGACGCTTCGACTGCCGCTCAGGCAGCTAAACAGTACAACATCACCAAATCGTACGGGTCATATCAGGAACTCTTGGATGACCCTGCTGTGGATATTGTATATGTGTCCACCCCCAATGGACAACATTATGAATGGACTTCCAAGGCCCTCCAGGCTGGAAAGCATGTGCTCTGCGAGAAGCCAGTCACATCAAACGCAGACGAAGCAAAGGGCTTAGTGAGCCTAGCCAACGAGAAAGGATTGACACTTGAAGAAGCTGTAAGTCTATGCTCACATCTCAGTTAGAAACTGATGGGCAACCTGACGCACTTTTAGTTCCACTGGCAATTCCACCCTGCAGCACATGCATGGCGGCATATTCTAGAGTCCGGCCAGCATGGCAGGATTCTGCGGACGAAGGCTGTGATGACGGCTAGTCCCGGTGTACCGAAGGGAGATATCCGATGGCAATATGATCTAGGTGGTAAGAGCTTCAACCTTTGGCTGTCACCCTACCATGGCTTGCTCTGACATTGTTTAGGTGGCTCGGCGATGGATATGACGTACGCCCTATCATTCACACGTTACGCCCTCCGCGCACGGCACCCTAAAGCCATCAACTCAGTCACTGCCCGCGTCTCCAGCGACGATCCGCGCGTCGACGCGGCCATGTACGCCTATCTGACATTTGTCGGACCCCAGGATACCGAGGTCCATAGCCAGATCTACACCGATATGGAACGGCAATGGGTTGTTGGTGTTGTTCCACGTTTCTGGGAGTTGCCTTCAATTGAAGTAGAGACTGAGAGGGCTATCATCTTCTTCTACAATGCGATGATGCCACATCTGTATCACTACATTGCTGTCACCGACAAGACAACGGGCCATACACGTTACCACAAGCAATACAAAGGAGGTCCTTTGTGGGGCAATATTACGACCACTGGCGGAAAAGGTGGCAGTTCGCACTGGAGTACCTATCGATGGCAGCTGGAGGCGTTCGTCGATGCTGTCAAAGGCAAAACACCTACATACTGGATCCCCGGAGAGGATAGCATTTGCCAGATGGAATGCATTGATGCTTTGTATCAAGCTGCCGGTCTACCAGTGCGCGGAGCGCCAGCTAAGAAAGGATGAAGCCACGGCCCAGATGGAGAGATCTTCGCATTGGGGATTCCTGGCAACAAGATGTTATGATGTTAATGACTGTTGATCGCGATTTTAATACCTTGAATGTGTTTTATTCAAAAAGTTAAATATAGGATTAATCAATGAACCTTGATTGTATACACCGATTCTCTTGGTTCATTGAGCAATCTTCGGCAATACAAAAGAAAGGATGCTGTGATTGTGTTGGGACACCACAGACAACAAATGACGGCATACCTTTGGGCCGGTCACGTGCAAATAGTAATTACTGCCATTATATACCGCCTGCCTTGGATTTCTTAAATCACACTCATTATGTAAACCAATACCAAACGCTCATTTAACATATACTAAGTATCTTTCGCATTTCCTTGTTTTTCGCATTTTCCCTTTTCAATCCAACTAGGAGGATTAAATCTGTGTGGGTGATCAGCTAGTAGTTTACGGCAATGGAAGGACTTCGGCGGGCATGCCATGAGGCGCTATCACAAAGACATTCAACTTCGTCGACTTTCCCAGAAGCGCAGGTAGTAGATATTACACTCCCGGAAGAATTAGATCTGTTATGGCAGGATGTGTCATCAGAAGGGAATACAAGTAATCTGGACGTAAGCAAATACAAGCGTGGATTATGTTGAATATAAGCACTTACTGATGACGCCTTAGATATGCGAAAGTCTCCTCGTCGCATATAGCTTTTTGAAAGCCCGGGGCCCGAAAGACTTGTCCGGTGCTGATGAGGTTGCTGCAAATCATATTTATTCCTGGGCAAGTGATGCTGCACTCCCGTCTCCAGTCTATGCTCAGCTAGGAGATTCATCGGATGGTGAGTTAAGATTCAGCTTCATCTGATGAATAGTCGTTCTAAAGATCATCACAGAGAAAAATGATGCTATCCTGGAAGACCAACTAAGGTCGAGGATTGCGTTGTCGGTGATTGCCACATTGAATGAATCACTGCCAATATCCAAAGCCGAGAATGCGGCAGACATTGTTATTGCATTAGCCAGCTTCTCATCCACAGAAGATCCATGGACAACGGAAGAAGCATTCACATGTGCCACTACCGCACTGGATAATCTTACTCCGGCAACTGCTTCCGACACAGAATCGAATACCACATTCTGGTCCGTGGTCGAAAGGATCCTCAAGGACAAAATTAGACCCCTCTTCGCAAAAACCAGAAACCCAGCTATCACCTCTGCCGGACGCAAGAACTTCCACCCCGTCCCATTACCTCGATTCGACGCCAGTATCCTAGACCCAGAAACCAAGCCATGGAAGATTCAAGACATTTATGCCACAACCGTCCTTTCCTGGATAACCCAGCAATATAAAGTACGTCCCCGCCCTCTTCCCCCTCATAACCACACCACTAACAACCACCCCAGCCCACCAACCAAACCAATCTTGAAACCCATTTCCCTTTGCTAGTCCCCTCAATCCTAGCCCTAATAGACGACGACACAACCTCCATCAAAACAAAAGGCTGCACCCTCCTCAGACAACTTCTAACCCCAATCCAAGCAACCAAATCCCCAATTCTCCACCGCACAAACCTAACCTCCGTCTTCGAAGATGCCATAAGACCCTGCCTCCTCTCCCTCCCCACCATAACCCCAGAGCCTGACTCCATAAACCTCCTGAAAGAAGCCTACCCAGCACTCCTCACCCTCCAAAAAACAACTTACACAAACACCCCCTCCCCATCCCCATTTCAGCAATCCCAATCCCAATCCCAATCCCAACCCAACAAACTCGAAACCTACATATCCCGTCTAACAACCACCCTCCGAGAAAACCTCATCCCATCATTCCACCACATCAGCTCAACAGATACGACCTCGCTATCATCTGACTTCGCATCATTCCCGTATCCGCGTCTCTCGACGCTGCTTTTGGAGCAGATCGTGACTGTCCTGGGAGAGCTGGGTATCCACACGACGAAGTTCCTGCAGGATATTATTCCACTATTGCATAATACGCTGGCGAATCCGTTTGGACCGGCTTATCCGCCGATGCTTTTGGGTGCTGTGGAGGTTGCGAGAATGGTGGTTTTGAATGCGCATCCGCGGGTGTGGAGGTGGAGGGGGGAGATTTTGGGTGCGGTGTGCGCGTGCTGGCTTCATGTTGTTGAGGAGGAGAGTGATATTGTGGATCGGGTTAAGAGGAACGGGTTGTCGGGGGAGAGTGAGAGTAAGAGTGAGAGTGCGGTTTTGAGGAGGCTTAGGAAGGAGTTGAGGGGGGTGGTTTATCTGCTGAAATTCGCTTTGCAGAATTCCATTCAAGTGGATGGTGGGGAGGGTCAATTGGAGGCGAAGGAGAATCTGGACAAGGAGTTGCGAGAGTTGGTTGATGCGGATGAGAGTTTAAGTGGTCTTCTTTTAGAAGAGATTGATGCCAATGATGGGAGCTTTTTTGGGGAAGCCTAGGTGGTGCTTCTTTTGTTCATAGAATTACTTATGCATGATCATGTAGTTAGAAAACACGAATCTGTACATCTAACATGCTAAGCTAAGACTTGTAAACGCTAATGCCGACATGATGCGTATGGGTATCGCGTCATTAAACTATCAATCATGAATCGTGGTATAGAAATATACATGCTGTTCAAATGTCAACTCGCTGTTTGAAAAGACTCTTGCCTCTCAACCATTGTCGATAGCGCTTGTAGCGCTTCATTTCATGGTCCTCTGCTGAAACTGTGAGTCCTTCGTCCGATATATTGAGGAACTCGGTGTAGTCTGCCATATTTTGATCCGCGTTGGCCTTGAGAGCGGAGTCTTCAACATTGCATTTGTTGACATACTCAATTAAATCCAGGTTTGACTCTCGTTCACGAGCAGAGGTGGCCGTAAGATCGTCCCTAGATGTCACAACAAGAGGTACCTTCAAGGGATGGTTGATATAGCGCTCATACTCCTCGGCCTCCGCGGATGTCACAGATGGGTTCAATGAGTCGCTCACCAATTGGCCCAAAGTCCACTGAGCGATTTGCGCTTTGCTAGGTGTAGAGCGCTGAGTATAATTGCTAGTCTGTGAAGCCCCAAATGATGAGTCTCTCATGAGTCCTGAGCCTTGATCGGTAGAGAGATGCCAATTTGGTGTAGGAGTAACAGTGTCAAATCGTGCCCTTTCCGGACGATCTCGGACGAAATCCGGCTCCTGAATCTTGACGCTCCGCTGCTGCTGTTGACGTTCCCTGTTGACCTGCTCGTTTGGGATTCGAGCCACAAACGGACTGAGATCATAAAGCGCTCCCGACGACGGACGGAAGGGGAGATAACGAAGAGTAGAATTCATCTTGTAGGAGAAGATCTTCGAGAATGATGAGACAGCCAATGGCCTGTAATATTCGAGCCAGTGATCATCATATCGAGACAAAGGCTCCTTGGGCGGGGATGGTGGCGGTGGCATCTCTTTTTCCTTAAGATTGTCCGGTGTATACCAGCGTATATAATTGGGTCGTGGCTTATTTGACCAGGACCTTGGACTAGCGTGGTGCAAGTAATAGTCGGTTGATAGATCCCAAAGCATTGGTTGACCCTGTGAAAAGATATAATTGCCCAGGAAAAGATTGTATGCCTCCTGTCGTTGTGCGTCAAGGAACGAGTTATTATAGTACCTTTTGAAACTCTCCACCATGTCTCGTGAATGGCTGCTCCATTGATTGATCTTCCGGTAAGTAGCCATTGTGTTGACTAGATGCGAACCTCCATATTGGATCGCAATGGTATCACCGTGATCATGCCACATGTCAGTAAAAAGATTGACCGCATCGGTGTCATATTCCACCGTTGTGCCTTCAATAATTCCGAGCGCATGCAGCTGGTGACCAAGTGCTCGTTTTCCAATCACAAATTGGGCGGCATTGGTGCGATCGAGGCAATCGATGCAATTTGTCCTCGCAATACCATTTTGTAACCTTAGGCCAGACTCTGCATCATGTCCATTCTTGAAAAATCCGGTCTTGGGGATAATCTCGCCGGCAATCTCTTCAAGTGTTCCTATCACATCCTGATCACGGCTTTTTGCAGCTCGACTCATATCCCAGGGCTTGTAGATAAGCTTTTTGTCTTCCGGCAAGAATTGGTTGAGGTAGTTTATGGCATTGGTGTATTCCTTAAGAAGCTTTGACTCTCGTGGGGTGCGCTCTCTGGACTTTATCAGGTTCAAGACATAGATCGGGGCCCCATATCTCTCAAACAAATTATCGAAATGCAGCGCTGCCGCGGAGTAGAATGGGTCGACCAGGTTTAATTCGATATCGGGCTTCGGCGATACGCCGGAATTTTCCTGTGTCCAGTAGAGAGGAATGCTTCCCCGGTGCTGAACATAGGAAGTGTAGAGAGGGTTTGCATAAAGGTCGGGGCCAGCGGCGTGGAATGAGGTGGTTGTCATTTCAGACACAATTTGCTCAGTCTCCACGTCATTGGCGACATAACCCAGATCGTTGGCGCCTCGTTTCAGGAAGCGTGCTCCCGCAAAAAACCGTGACCGGCGAGCGATAATAGTAATGTAAACCAAGCGGCCGTACACAGGCATCTTCGCTTGTTCAACATATCCGTGAATGATCGGCAGACACCACTCATAAGGGTTCTTCAGATTTTCAATGGCAGGGCTGAGAAGGTGATGATTCCATATGAACATTGTGTTGTAGTCCTGCTGAGAAGACTTCGGGTAACCGTCTTGATGAGCTTTGCGTTCTCGGCAGATATTGCGCTGCAACGTGTGGGTGATGTCGTAAGAATAACTGAAATAGAAAGACCGAGTTAGGTCAAGGTTATTGAGAATGGCGATATATCTAGCCTCTTCCGGATTCTTATCTGGCTTGAGTTTCGAGGTGCTGGAGTTAGTCAGAGAGATCAACTCAGTCCCATCAACCTGATAGACATAATGACCACCCAGCATAGCAACTTGACTCCTCTTAGTCACCAGTAGCATATAGTATGTCCCGGTGAACTTAATAAATCCCAGCATAGCCCATGCACTGCACCTCAGCTTCAGACCTCCCGATATCTTATTGCCGTCGTCAATAGCATCTAGTAATTGACTCATTTCTCTCTTGCTGTACACAATATCGTCTTCAGCGACGTTCAGATCACCCGTCTCGGTAGTTCGATCAATTTTCAAAATCTTGAAACGGGTGTCCGACAAGTCCATACCAACCATATAAAACCGCGTAGCAGTCTCGTACAGGGAAAATTTATGCATCCGGTTGATGCCTTCTTCACCGGTATCGAAGAACATCGAACGACGCTTTTGAAGGGATGTAGGAGTAGAGTCCCTCTCGAAAGATGTTGCGATACATGGCTCTTCATCCTCCTCGCCCCCATCATCACTTATGGTAGCTGCAGAGGGTGGGTTGTATGGCACTGGAGCGTAAGGGGAGAGCACTCTGGTTGGGGGTATCGAGGCGTCTTCTTGATCGGTGAATTTCCGGTCTACCTGTTCGTCGGATACTTTATTGCTGGATGTGGATTTAAACGATGCATCTGCGCTTCCTATATTCAAGCCCACTAGTGAGTTTGCCAAGCTCTGATCAGCAACTGACGGAGCCCTGGAAGAGCCGTCATCGACGGTTCCTTCAGCGGGATCGCGGGGACGGGTGATTTCTTCAAGACTCTCCATGTCTGTGGACTGAGGAAAATGGGACTAGGCATCGGCTGCTAAGGTATGAGGCTCTGATAAGAGTATCTATGAAATCATTGTCAACAATCACCATGGTTTGATGGTGAAGAGAGTCACAAAGAAGAGTTCAAAGGAAGCTGCAAGTTTGTTGTTGATGTTGATCGAGATAAGATAAAAGACGTCATGTGTTGTCTCTTACCGTACAATACCTACGGTACGCTCCCATGAAGCTCCAGTCGTACCAAGAAGCTGTAATTTATGCGTAATGGAACGATACTAGTGCCGCGCCAACAGGCGCTACCGTTTGAAGGATACGACTTCCTTCTATTGTTCATACTCTGTAGGTCTTGTTGCTGGTTTGACTCGATAGGTTACATATATGGCATATAATTCGCCAAAGGCTTTCGTCTGAACACCGTTCCCAAATCCATACCAACTAATAATGTCGGCTAAGTTTGCCCCTTTCAAGGTATAGAGCAAGCATGATGTTTTTATTTAGCGCAATAGACACTCAGATAGCCTCTACATACCATCTGCCAGTGCCTGAACATGTCTTGCCCATTCTGATCCCAAGACTAGGCAGAGAAGCGACTTTAGACTATTTCGAGTCAACTTGGATGACGGGCCCATGTCGTGAACTTTGCCCAGTACACGATGTCCCTGGTCATCCCGTGCCGAATGGAGCTGGGCAATGGGCTCACCTTGTTGACTTTCAGCAGACAGCCTAAAGCTGTCTCTCATAGACTCTAGGGGTAGCTTCTATATAATCCTTTGCAACCATGGAACAAATACATACGACCATAGGGTGTGGAGAACAGGGCTTCCCGTCCGCTCAGCCGTACTTAAGCCACACGCCGGGAGGTTAGTAGTTGGGTGGGTGA